>NC_041705.1:360000-417500 GCF_900097015.1 Plasmodium sp. gorilla clade G2
ATCATGCAATTAAAAAAATATAATATTACAAGTGTTATATTTAATGATTACACAGACATCAAAAATACATTCCCCTTCCTTATCTCAACAACAGAAGGAGAAATAATTGAAATTAATATTAATAATAAATCTTCAAAAAATATTGATTATGAAGTTATATTTTCAGATGATAAATTATCAATTCTTGATATCAATATGATTAATATAATAAAAAGTAAGACATCACCAAATAATAATAATAATAATATTAAACAAAATGTTCATAGGAATGACAATAAGGATGATAAGAATGATAATATGAGTGATCATAATGATAACAATAATAATCACAATGATCATCACAATGATCATAATAATAATCATAATAATAATCATAATAATCATCATAATAATCAACACAATAATGATGATAATAATAATATTAAAGATTTCCAAGAAATGATAAAAATTATTTATTTTACTACAAGCAATAGCCTACATGAAATAAGTTATACATTTAAGAATTATAAAAATAATCCTTATGATAATAATACAATGACACATGTGAAATTAAAAACGACATCCTTACCAAATAATCTTAAAAAACAAACCAAAGTTTTTGAATCATCTTTCGATTCTTTATGCTCCATTGTTAAAATTGAAAATATTAGAAATAAAAATTATCTTTTCTGGTTAAATGGATGTTCTATATTTATCAGTAAAATTAATAATTACAAATCACCAAAATATTATACACATGATAAAAAAAAAAATTATAATTCCTTTTTTAATAATAATATAAATCAAGATCAAAATGTTTTCTCATCATCATCTTCATCTTCTGATTCTTTTAGTGATTCTGATGGAGATGCAGAACATATTTTATCATTAAGTGATGATGATTATTCATATGAAATGAATAATTCAAATATTTTAAATAATACAAATAATATTGATCATAATATAAATATTAATAATAGTAATAATACTGACACCAGTCATAATAATAAAAAACAAATATTACCAAGAAATAAACTATATACAAATAATAATTATTTACAAAAAAATAAAGATAATCTACTTAACACTACATCTATTCAATCCAGAAATAAATATAATGAATTAAATCCTGAATTTTATCTAGACAATAATTATATTATTATAAATTTTTTAGATTTACATATTTTTACAACTGATAATATTACAGCTTTCTCATTTACTAAATCTTTCTACGATTCAGTTTATTCAAAAAGTAGAAACGTAAAATATAATTTTAAAGATCATCAAAATATGAATAATACAAATAATACAAATAATTTAAATACTACAAATAATGTAAATACCACAAATAATAATAGTTGTAATAATAATATATCTAATATTGTAGATATGTGTGTTAATCAATTATATATATTCCTTCTATTAGAAGAAAAATTAATTATCATAAGCAATCTAAAATTTAAAAAAGTATATGAACAAAAACTTGATACAGAAACATACGGTCAAGCCATAAGAATTATCAAAGATCATTCTGATAATCAAGTATGGTTATGCACTTCAAAATATATTTTTAAAATCGTGCAAAATAAAAAAAATAATAATATGATGTATTTTAATTTTAAAAAAAAATATAATTGTAAACAAATTATGCAATCAAACTCGTATACACAAAAAATTAATATGACCAATTTTATTTTAAAAAATAATAAATATGATATACATCAATATAAATATACTAATATACGTATAGACGAAAAATTAATATCATTCTTACATAAACAACAATATTTTAATATTTCCTCATTTCTTTATAATAATATACATTGCTATAATAATGTAATCAGAATAGCTCTATATATTTGGCTCATACAACTTTATATTTATTCAATCGATCTATATGCTTATTTGTTTAGTTGTACTTCATATTATTTTAATACACAAGGAAAAAATAATATTTTTAATAAAAATTATATCCTACAACTCAAACTTAAAAATGAGAAAAGAAGTGACTCCTCATGCTTCACATCGAACGGAACCGATGTAAATCGTGATTTTTCATTGAAGGGTAAGGAAAATAATGAGATCAGACAAAATTATTGCCGTTCAGGTGATTTGGGTTTTGAGTCAGGCAATTCGCTATCAGGGTCAGGTAATTCGCTAACAGGGTCAGGCAATTCGCTAGCAGGGTCAGGCAATTCGCTAGCAGGGTCAGATAATTTTAATTTTGGGTCAGGTAATTTTTACTCCGAGTCACATAGTTCCAATTACGATTCAGTAGAGAATAATAACCTCACCACCATATCAGAATTAAGGGTGGATGATCCTAAGCCAAATAAGGGCAATAAAAATACAAATAATATGGAAGAAATAAAAAAAAGTGATATTAGAAAAAATGATGAGGAATGTAATAAAATATCTAGCGATTTCTTTGCAAATATACCACGTGATGATAAAAAGGAAGAAGGAGAAATATTAGACCCTCAGAAGGACAAAATAGAGAGTGATAATAAAGGTGGAAATATAAATATAACGCCCGATAATTTTATGAAGAACAAAAAAAATAGGTCTTATTTTAAAAATAAGAACGATAAATTGTTAAGAAAGAATAAAAGCATGTTGTTGCGCTTTTATGATGAAATAATAAATAGAGAAGAAAGGAAAGAGATTAAATATCATTTCGATTTTAATAAAGGGAAAAAAATAAATCTTAAAGCATTAAGTGAAAATGATGATTTTTATATATTATTAAAAATATATAGAATGAAGAATACTGAGATATATAATTTTTTAAAAAGTCAAAAGAATATAATAATGAATGATATAGAAAGATATAAAGAAATGTATATAAATAATGATATGGATATAAATAATAATAATATAAAGTTAAAAAAGAAGATATATGAAGATATATATTCATATAAGTGTCTAGAAGTATGTATATATATAATAATATTATTAAAACATTTTAAAAATTTTTTTCAATTAAATGATATAATAATTGAAATTTTTTATAATTTTAATAAAATGAATTTTTTATTATTATATAAATTTTTATGTAATGATTATAATTATATAATAAATTATTATATGAATAATAATAAATATAATTTACTTTTTAATATATTATTATTATTACCTCAGAATATATTATTAGATGTTTTAATAGAACATGCTTTTGCTTTATTTTTACATAAGCCACACAAATATATAGATATGTTAATATATTATGACAACATAATTGAAGATTATACACATATAGTTATGTGTATGTTTATGGTCATCTACTTTTTTAAAAATAGAAACCATAATAAAAATATAGAGGTCACCAAAAATTTATTTAAACAAGATGGAAATGTAAACCATGATATAAATTTAGAAGATAATGTAAATTTAGAAGATAATATAAATTTAGAAGATAATATGAATGTTGAAAATAAAATAAATATTGAACACAATATAAATGTTGAAAATAAAATAAATTCACAAGATAATTTAACTTCAAGAGAAAATTTATACCTATATAACAAACCAGTACATTTTAAATATCAGAATAAACATACAGAAGAATGCATAAGGTTTCTAGAATATTTGACAAACAAATTAATAGAAGAAAATGTTTTAGAGAAAAAAGAAAATGACGAAAATGAAAATTATATTTATACATTTCAATGTACATGGGAAAAACATTATATTATAAATTGCTTATTAATATTATATATTGAAGAAGGAAATAATGAAAAAATTAAAAATTCTTTAAAGAAATTAAAAAATGCAAATATCCATTTTGATTATTTATTTATTATTCGATTTTTAAAAGAAAAAAAAAAAGAAATGTTTATACCTAATATTTATATTCTTATGAAATATTTTGAAGAAGCTGTTGATAAAGCACTTGAATTAAATGATTACAAAACAGCCAAAAAAGCTGTGATTTTATGTGATGATGAAGAAGAAAAAAAAAAATTATTTATTAAAATAATCAAACATATATCAAAAAATATAAATGATAATAATTTAAAAGAAATTATTAATTTAGTTAGAGATTCAAATTCTATATTAAATCTACATGATATTCTACCTTATATAAATGAAACCATTATTATAGAATATTTAAAAAAAGATATCTGTAATTTGTTAGATATATATAATTTAAAAATTAAAGCAAAACAACAAGAAATAGAAGAAAATCTACATACTATAGATTTATTAAATAAAGATATAAAAAATATTCAAAAAAAATATGTTATATTAAATAAAAATGATATATGTTATATATGTAGAAAAACTATTTTTTATAAAAAATGTTATGTCTTTTCATGTAATCATTATTTTCATAGTGAATGTGCTCTTAATATTTATATAAATAATAAATCCAAAGAAGAACTTTTCGATTTTTACACAATACTTCAACAATATAAAAATTCAATACTTACCAAGAATGACAAAGAAATTATGATTTGTGAAAATAAAATTGATGATATATTAACAGAAGAATGTTATATATGTGGATCCTTTTCTCTAGCATCCATTTCTCAGCCTTTTATTTCTCCTAATGAGTATGAACTCAGAGATACATGGAATATTTCCAATGACTGAATATTTTTACGAAAAAATATATAAAAAAAAAAAAAAAAAAAAAAAAAAAAAAAAAAAAGTGGATATATTATATATAGTGAAATATATATATTAAAAAATTTATTTTATTTTTTTTGTGCCATCCACCACTTGTTATATTTTATATTTTATATTTATTTTTTGTGCTATATACCACTTGTTATATTTTTTATTTTTTTAAAAACAACTTTTATTGACATATGGGAGAAATTTATTTGAAAAGATTAATGAGCCATATGATGGATAAAGAGGATCATTCTTAAAATTATTTTTTTTTTTTTCTTGATGACTATAATCATATTGTTTATTTGTAGTATGACATTCCTTTTGATAGTAATCAAAAATATTCATAGTAGGAAAGTTTTCAGATGATGGAACTATAAAAAGAAATGGAGGATCTAATTTAAATTTTCTATTCATTAATAATGGTGTTGTAGATTTAGTAAGACATAATTCACATTTTCTTTTTTTATTTTGTTTTTTTAAATATAATTCAACATATTTATTTTGAACTTGATCAAATGTTCTTTTCATATACCATGAAATATATAACCATGGGTCACCAAAATTAATATCATAATAATTTATATAATAATCTAATTTCTTATCATCTTCTTGGGTCCAAGGTTTATTTTCATTTTCTAAAGGAGGTGCTTGGAAATTTTTAACAAAATCATCATAGGAATCTTCTGGATATAAACCATAATTATATTTATTTATATATTTCCATAATTTTCTTCTTTGTTCATTAGTTAAACAATCTATAAGAAATAATTCCTTTGGTGTTATGGTAATAAATTCTTTCCAACTTTTAAAACATTTCTCTATTTCATCAATATTATCTCCAATTTCTATCCTTTCTAAAAATGTTCTTACATCCCAATTCATAGGAGGATCCTTAGCACACATTTTTAGCAACTCCCTTTTCTCATTTTCTATCTCTTCGCTTTTCTGCCTCCTCAAATGTTGTCTGAATAATTTCAAATCAAAAAACCTTCTCTTTTTCTTAATAAGTGGTCCTAAAATGAAAAAAAAATATATATATATATGTATAGCATATATTATATTGGAAATAATGAACATATACACATATGCATATATATATATATTATTTCTACCTGTGTCATCGCAATTTTTACGAATTGATGATGTATGCAAAAATCTCAGCTTGTCAAAACTTCTATTTACTAATTTATTCATTAAACTGTTCACCTAATTCTTTTTACTTTCAACTATTTATTTTTAAAAAAAAAAATAAATATATGTTCTATACAATTAGGATATATATCACACATAACTTTAATAATATGCCATAAATGGAAAAATATATATATATATATATATATATATATATTATGTAACAATCATATCTACAAAGGTATACATAATATATTCATTATATGTATTATATATATATGTTTTATTTATTTAAGTTTTATTTTTTTTTTTTTTTTTTTTATGAACAATTCAGAAAAAAAAATAAAGCTAGCCATTCCTTCTATATAAAGTTACCCGAATTGTTTTTTTTTTTTTTTTTTTTTTTTTTTTGGTAGATTAAAAAATGGCGACTATAAAAATTTATACTTATTTACAAAAAAAAAAAAAAAAATAGGATACTTTTCATACGAATTAAAACATAAAAGTACACATATATATACATATATATGTATCTATATTTTTTATTAAAAATATACAAATTAATTTTTCTTTAAATCTTTTAAGAGTGTGTTTTATTATTTAAAAAATGATATGTTATTTATGTATTATGAAAATATACAGTATCATATAATATATATATATTTATTTATCTATCAATTATATGATAATCCATCCATATATTTTATTAACTATATACATTATTTTAATTTTTTCATTTTAATTTTTTTATTTTAATTTTTTTATTTTAATTTTTTCATTTTATTTTATTATTATTATTTTTTTTTTTTCAAAGAATGTTCCATTATGATATATCTTTTACTAAAAAACACTTAAATGTTATTATACAATCAAACCTTTTAAGTTATTCCTTGAATAATTTCACAACAGTTAAATTATATAAGCCAACCAAATTTGAAGAGATAAAAAAAAAACTCTTTCTTAAAAAAAGACTATTTAATATAATTCATAATAAAAAAAAAACGAACGATATAAAGAGAGAACCCTTTTATGATAACATTACACAATATGCAAAAAATAAGAGAAAAATTTATCAGAATGATAAATATAATGTGAAGGAAACAAAATATAAAGATATAGAAGAGGAGAATAAAGAAATAAAACCAAATGAAGATGTATGTATAAATAAAAATGTAAATCATAATTTATATAACCATGATCATAAATGTAATAATAAATGTATACAACAAGAAAATGAAAAAGAAGAAGAAGAAGAAAAAAAAAAAAAGGAACATATAAATATAGAAAAAATTCTATTTAAAACTACTACATTTGGTTATATAGAATTACAATATATATTATCTACATTTATTTATTATGAAAAAGAAAATATAATAAATGATGATCTTATAACTCTATATAATTTCTTAAATCTATCAGAAAAAGATATATATGATTATTTAGCTGCAAATGAACTTATTCCAGAATATTTTTTAAAAACAAGAATAATTAAAAATTTGTTAAAATTTATAAATATTAATCATCCGTCTTTAAAATAAAGATATCATATTATTTTATTTTTTTGGAAATATGTAATGTGAATATATTTTTTCCTTTATTATATTATACAGACACATATATATATATATATATATATATATATATATATATATATATATATTTATTATTATTTTTTTTTTTATTATTTTTTTTTTTTTTTTTTTTTTTTCATATTTCTTATTATGTATATTTTTATATTATTACAAATTCATAATTCATTCAAAAATTTATTAAAAATATATATCAAAATATTTGTTATATTATCCAATCTTAATTTTATTAAAACATATATATATAATATATATATTAAATGTTATAAGTAGTACACATGTAAATTAAAAAATTAAATTAATATATACATGTATATATTTATTCATTTATATGTTCTTTTAAACATGTGCCTTAAATTATTCTGACACATTTTATTTAACTTTTTTTTTTAAAAGATAATATACTTATTTATTTTGTTATTCTTAAAAAAAAAAAAAAAAAAAAAAAAAATATTTATATATATACATATATATATATTTATATATATATATTTTTATATCCTGTTGTGTGATAATTATTTTTCTTTTATTATTATATTTTTTGTATGCGCAAAAAGGTGTAATATATATATATAATATATGTATTTTTTTTTTTTTTAATTATATTATTCAAAAAAAAAAAAAAAAGAGGGAAGAAAAAATGAGATATGCAGGCCGTGGGAGTTACTTAAATTCCTTTATGAGAATAAATAAAGCTATGAATAAGATTTCTTTTAAAAAAAATAAATATTCCTCATTAAATATATTTGAAAGAAATGAGATAAAAAAATTCCAAATGAATATAATAGATAGAAAATATGTCCATAGCATACAAGAAGAAAAGAAAACAGATGAATCACAAGATTATTATATATCTATGGGCGATAATATAGAAAAACGTTATAGTTTAGCTTTATATAATGTAGCTAAAAAACAAAATAAGATAAATGAAGTATCAAACGATTTATTATTTATAAAAAATAATTTATTGAAAGATACAACATTTCTTAATTTTTTACATACACCAAATATTGAAAAAAAACAAAAAATCGATTTTATTAAGAATGAATGTAAAACCTTAAATAAATTTAATACAATAACAGAAAATTTTATGGAATCATTATTTGATTCAAAGAGAATATCCTTTTTGTCAAAAATTATAGAAGAATTTGAATTTCTATTATTAAAAGATAGAAAAGAAATAAAATGTGTTGTTTATACAGCAAATGAAATTGATAATAATTATAAACAAAAAATTCAAGATTCTATTGTGTTTAAATTAAATAAACAATTAAATCCATTGATAGAATATAAAATTGATCCTTATATATTAGGAGGACTCATCTTACAAATTGGAAATCAAATTTATGATTTCTCAGCAAAATCAAAAATTGATAAAATTAAAAGAAACTTTACTCAATAACTATATATCTATAATGGGTCCCACACATAAGCCTTTTTAATAAAAAAAAAAATATATATATATATATATATATATATATATATATTATCAAACATATAAATTTGTAATATTTTAATATATATAATACTATATATAATGTTATTCATTCATTTATTTATTTTATTTTTTTTGTTAAGTTAAAAAAAATATACATATTATTTTACCCCATAATTAATTTTTTTCACATACAACAAAACATATGTAAAATATATATATATATAATAATAATAAAATAAAAAAAAAAATTTTTAAAATAATTATTATATACATATATGGAATTATATATATATATATATATATTATAAATATATATGTTCCTATATTTTTTATATATTATTCTACAAATAATATAAAATTCAAGAGAAGAAAAAAATTATATATTATTCATATTATAAATAATATTATATAGATATTATTTATTTATTTATTTATTTTTATTTTTTTTATTTTTTTTCTTATTATTCGTTCTTATATTTGTTTCTATATATGAAATATGTTATTATATATCCATTAGGTAATAACACACAAAATGAATAAATATATATATATATATATATATATATATATATATATAAGATTATTTATTTTTATATATTATTTCATTCTTAAAAAATGAATGAAGATATTAATTGTTATATAAATGAGTTAAATTTTGTTGGTTTAGAAAATTATCTTTTTGAAAATATAAAAGATATAAATAAAATATGCTCATGTATTTGTTCACATAATATTAGTGTTATCATAAAGATATTAGAAATATGTGGAAAGAAAATTAAAAATGAAAATGTATTAGATCAATTATATGACGATATTACAAGTGAAGAACATTTTGATATTATTTCATTACATATTAGAAATTATGTTCATCTTTTATATAAAATAATATATCATTTTGATAAAATTGAAAATATAGAAAACAATAAAAAGGTGTGTGAACATTTTATGACATTTTCAATATATTTAATTATTTATTTTGAACAAAATGAATTTATAGAACAATTAGTTTTAAGATTAATTCATAATTTTGAAGAAAAAAGAAAAATTGGTTATAATAAATATATTATATTTCAACTTGAAAAAAACTTCTATGATTTATATTGTTTTATTCATTTACCTCATTTTATTTTCATAAATTCATTTTTAATATGTTCATTTGCTTCAATAAATCATAATACAAATCATATAACAAACAATGATTTTGATGATACTATAACAAACTTGAAGAAACTTAATTTTATCTTTCAAAAAATACACACAAATGTATATAATGAAAACACAAAAATTCATTTAAATCATCAGGTAAATGTATTGTCGCAAAAAATAAATATAACTAACAATAATTACCATCTCAAATATTTAAACAAAACAAAAATTATATGTGATACCATTTCTAATGATAATATAAAAATTATATATAACGAAAAAGATATTTTTTCTCTTTCTTATAAATATATAAATTTATGCTTTGATACAAACATATATTCATTGGATGAAAAAGATTATGAACAAAACTATGATCCTCATAATATTAATGTAAATAATTTCCTCTTACTTCTTAAGATTCTATCACCATCTTTTTTTATTTGGACTGCAATTAATACAAAATTTATATGTCATGAAAAAAATAATTATAACAAAAATCATATGATAAATCAAATATCTAATAAAACACAAATGATAAAACAAAATTATACTTATAAACATATGTATATCATAAATAATAAAGAAAATATAAATTATTTGAAAGACACTAGTGACTGTTTCTTTTTTTTTTTTTGGTATCTCCTTTCTTTAAATCAAACAAGCATAAAATTAAATGATTCGATTAACACACTTATGGTAAATATTATAAATAATTTTTTTCTCTTTTTTATTAAAAGGTGTCATCATCTTGTTGATTCTCAAAAGGATATACAAAATTTATTATATTATCCTCTCATCAATAAAAATTTTGAAACATATGTATGTAAAGAGAATCAAAAGGAGCCAATAAATAATCTACAAAATAATGAAAAACAAAATTTTATATATACATCAACATATTATAATACCTTTTGTGAATTAACCTCAGAACTCTTATTTCGAAATAAAAATAAAATATTATTAAATTTAAAAAATTTAATTATATGGGCATATATTTCTCCAGATGATACAGAAGAAATGAATTTTTTTAAAATGGCAAATATATTTATATTTAACAATAATACATGTGATATTCTAAAAAGACATGAACATGTATATCAATATGTACATCAATATATATATCAATTCTTCTCAAATGATAAAGATATTTTCCTTTTTTATAATTACAATCTTTTTAAAAAAACATATGAATGTAAAACTTTAAGTTTTAAATATATGGATAACTTCTCTAATTATATATCCTCTTTTATTCTCAACATTATTTTTAATCTCACCAAATATTATCTCTCATCTAGCTTTTTTTGTGGTCAGCTAAATATAAACAATTCCAATTTAAAAAAAAAAAATTCTGAACAAGCAATAATACTAGCCAAAAAAAACAAAAATCAAGAAATAAAAGAACAAAAAATGAAACAAAATGAAATATATAGCAACAATGATATTAATCATAATAATACAATTGATAATAATTTATTGCCAAACGAAGAATACAAAAATATAGAAACAAATCATTTATCAAATTTATTACAAAAAGAAAATACATTAAATGAACTTAGTAATAATATAATAAATTCATATTTTCATTTTAAAAATTATACCTATGATGAAAAAATAGAATATTTATTTAATGAATTACTTTTCATATCTTTTAAATTTATTAATTATCCATTAAAACATGTGCAACAATGTTCTATAGATACAATTATGGAAATAATAACAAAGATGAATATTTATAATCATATTGAATATATTAATAAAAAATCTGATACCTTTCTTACATTTTTATATGATGAATCATTTAATAAAAATCACATCATTAAATGTTATATGCACATCAAATGTAAATTGACAAACCATATAAATATTAATTTACTAAAATCCATAGAACATCTAATACAAATATGTAATTTGAAATTAAGTAATAAAACTTTATGTTCAATTATTTCTAAACATATTTTAATATCACTTAATTATCATCCTTCATTACTACCTATTATTTTATATAAGTATATTAAAATTATTATCTATTTAATGGAAACAAACAATATTAATATAATTTTAGATTCATTAAAATGTTTACATATTTTATATATAATTAATCCTCAAGAAATAAAAATATTCAACCATGATATCATATATAGATTACATTTACTATTCAACATATTTAATCAAAACGACAAAAATATCGAAAATCATATATCATTTAATTCTATAAAACAATTTGAATATTCCAAGGACAATAATTACGTATCATCTAACAATATAACATCATATTTAAAAAAGTTCTATTTCAATAATATCCAAATAGAAAAGAGAAGAGAAGAAATGCTCTTACATATAAAACTTATATTATATTCCATATATGTTATTACACCTCCAGATGAATATTTATCATCACTTAAAATATTTGAATATTATCCGAAAGAATATGAAATCTATTCAAAAAATTTTGAAATTTTTTCTAGGTTTTAAAATAAAATACACATTTTTTTTTTTTTATTTTATAAATAAAATATATATATATGTGACAATTTATATATTTGGTTTACATTAAGCATCATTTTTAATTAAATCATTTTTATTAGATTTTGTGACTTGTCGAATATATATTTTTTTGTCTATAATCGACGACAATATATTATTTCATTTTTTTTTTTTTTTTAAAGAAACTATAAATTTTCTCTATATCAATAAATAGCTTTTTTTTTTTTGTGGCTATAAGTGCTCAATGGTGCATTTAGAAGTTAAACAAAAAAAAAAAAAAATAAAATAATAAATAAATAAATAATCAAAAAAAAAAAAGGAAAAAAATATTAATATAATTCTACATAAAATATGTGAAAGACAAAATTTGAAAAAATATATGTATATAAAATATATTTTATATATGTGGGAAAAGCTACATATATAAAGTATATTAAAATGAAAAAAAACAACTACAATTTAAAATAATATATATATATATATATTATATATATGTGGCACATATTAACCAAGTATATTAAAAAAAATGAATAAGTGAATAAATAAATATATAAATATTTAGAAATGAAAATACAATACATGATAATAATATATTTTATCATATTGATCTGCGACAATTTCTTAAATGTAAATGCTATACGAAAAAAGAGTTTAAGGAGCCATATTAATAAAGGTAAGGGGAAATAATTGAAATGAATAAATAAATATATATATATATATATATGTTGTTATCATTTAATTTGTTTTATTCATTTTCATAATTATTTATCTTTATTCCATTATGTCTTTTTTTGTTTTCTTTTAAGTGCACAATCACCATGAAAGCATACAAGGGAATACTTTATCCAACTTTGAAATTGTGAAGGAAAAAAATAATGTATCAAATATAGAATTAAACTCCTCTAAATTTTTTGATATTTTAGCGTCTACGAGCTTAATGAGAAATTCTGGTGGTGCAATGTCACAAGGTCCCGTTTACAGAGTAGTTCAGAATATTCATGATAATAATGAAAATATTGGAGCAAGTTTAGTTTTTGTCATATTTTTATTATTAGTCGTATTTATCTTATTTTTTATTTTTTATTTCATTTTCAAAAATCATGTAAAACACGTGAAATATATGAACAGTTAATGATTTTTTTTTTTTTTATTTTTTTTTTAGCTAGCTAGCTTATTATTAATTAATAATTTTGATTTTAAAAAAAAAAATTGTCGTAAATAAATTAAAAAGTTATAAATTTTATGAACAGTTCATAATAATAGAAATTAGCTAGATTAATATATTATAGAAGGATTTAATTAATTAATGTATTTATTTATTTTTTATTTATCTATTTTTTTTTTTTTTTATATCAATTTTAAACATAGATATATTTTTTGAAACACCATTTACTATTATTATTATTATTATAATTATTAGTACTAATTGATGTATCTACAAAAATAATGTAAAAATATACACCCCTTTATTAATTTGTTAATTACATTCTTTTCAAATATAAGAAATACAATAAGGATATGAGCACACCCTTATATTTTGCATACCTCCTATTTTTAATTATTTTAAATATTTAATAAAGACAAATTTGTTTTTCATTCGTAAATAATAAGATTAAAGTTAAACAAAAATAATAATCATAAACAGGTCTACATTTTTAAAAGTTAATTATTAAAAGAATATAAAGACAATATAAATAAAAACAACAAAGAAAAAAAAAAAAAAAAAAAAAAAAAAAAAAAAAAATTACATGTAAATATATATATATATATATATATATATATATATATACATTGCGTAACGAAAAAAAATTAAAAAATCAAAAGGAATTTAAGTTAAATTATAAATAGGATATTTTTACATACACCTTATAAATATAAAATAAATATATAAATTAAAAAACAATTAAACATACATACATAAATATATACATATATATATATATATATATATATATATATATATATATATATATATATGTTTTTTTTTTTGGAGGAATATATAAAAAGTATATATTATCATGTGATGAAATAATATATATATGAAATCAAATTAAAAGATAGTGAAATATGTTATAAAAGCAAAAAAAAAAAAAAAAAAAAAAATAAACAAATGGTTATATTTTTTATATTTATAATTTTGAACAAATTAAATATAATATATAAAATAAAAAGATCTTCAAATTTATTTTATTTTATGCATTAGTATCAAATAAGATAATTATATATTTAACATTTTATGTATTTTCTTTTTTCTTATATAGTAATTCCTTTGTTTTATTTAGAACCTCAATAGATGATGGAATAATTTTATTTCTTATAATTTTCAAATATAATAATAAATTTTTCCCCATTTTATTAAGTATTAATGTATTGTCTGATAAAAAATTATTTTTTTTTTTCATAATATTTAAAAAGTCAACATCATGCTGAATCTTTTCTTCCAACAGTTTAATTTCACTTTTAAAGCTATCTAAAAATTCTTTATTATTTTCACATAATAATATTAATCCATTTAATTGAGGTACATTACTACATAAGTTTGTGTAACAATTTGATATATCATTAAATGAGTTTTGTAAATCTATAGCTTTTCTGTCTACAGATAAATTTGGATTATTTATATATTTTAATTCATTTATATATATAAAACAGTTTCTACATAATCTTATTTTTATATATTTCTCTTTTTCGTCTTTCATAAAATCTATACTTTTTACACAATAACCACAAAAAATTTCTTCACATAAATGACAATAATTCTTTTTTGTATTCAAATATAATAATAATTTCACATTACTTTTACATGTCATACAATAATCACCTTCTTTTGTTTTTAATTCGCTAGCCTTTAAAAACATCCTTAAATCGTTCGTATTATTATTCAACAATATTCTCTTTAACCAATTTTTTCGAGGGTCTATTTCTTCTTTTGCAATTTCTCGTTTTTCTAAAAAAAGATCTGTCAAATCTCTTTTAATCGGATCATTCATTTTGCATATATATGTCAGTACATAATAGTATAATTCGGTCAGATGTACATGTATTCATATGTAACTTACATAATATATATATGTATAAACCTCACATCGATCTGTCAATCAATATATATATATATATATTAAAATAATGTTGGTGATAAAACTTAATTTTATAAATAAATATATATATATATATTTTTTTTTTTATGATGAATAAATTACAACAAATTACTCATCCTTGTTATATAATTTTATTAAACACATTCAATATATATGATAGTTATTCTATTATTTATTAATTCTTGAACTTACAAATTTTTATATAACATAAAAAAAAAAAAAATAAATAATAAATAAATAAAATAAATCATATATTAGAATATTACAAAAACCAAAAAAAAAATATATATTTTTTTTATCATATACATGCTAATTGTTACATATATATAATAATATTTATTAATTTCGTTCTTCACTTTCTTTTAGAATTAAATAAAGAAGGAAAAACACACAATATAAATAAATTAAAATATATATATATAAAAAGAAAAAAAAAATTAAATAGAATAAAATCAAACCAAATATAAAAAAAAAAAAAAAAAAAAAAAAAAAAAACAGTCATAATAATGTTAAGGCCTTAATATATATTATAAGTATATAATATATTAAACGCATAATAAAATAATAGGCTTATATCATTAATATATATATATCATATAAAGTTCATGCTTTTTTTTTTTTGTTTAAATTTTTTTTTTTTTTTTTTTCTACATTTTTTTTAATTCTTCTATTATATTTATACATTATAAAAGAATAAAACATTCATTCATTTCTTTTATATGTAATGAAAACCAATAAAGAAGAAAAAAAAAAAAAAAAAAAAAAAAATTATACCTTAAAAGTAATAAATATAATAATTTTTAAAATAATGTAATTTAAGATCTTTTTTTTTTTTTTTTTTTTTTTTTATTTATGTTAGTTTTTGATTTATCTCTAAAATAATAATATTCTACTTTAATTTTTAAAATATATCAAGTGAGTTGTTTATATAATTCTATATATGTATTTATATTTTACATTTTATTTTTTTAGTATTTTAAAATTATATGTTTTAATATATTTAATGTAATTGTTAATCTAATAAAAATAATTATATATATATATATATATATATATATGTATGTTTTTTTTTCCTATAAAATAAAGGAGAACAGAAAATAATATTTTTTGAACAATATATATTAGTAATTATTATATGACTATTTCAAATAGATTTCATATGTTAAATTAAGAAAGGAAATAAAAGTATACATATATATAAACATACACAAATAATATATATATATGTATATATTTATATATCATATCATGTGTGTAAGTTATATTTAGTTATATATATTATCATTTATTTTTAATATATTTTAATATTTTCCTTTTTATTATAATTTAATAAATCTTTGATTTTCAATATAAAATTTCCATATATATATAAATATATATGGAAAATGTAATGGAATAATATAAACATACATATAATACATACTGATACTTTTATAAAGTTTGTGGATTATGTAAGAATAAATCAAAAGCAACAGAAGAAGGATCTAATTATATGTTAATTATAGAATGAATAAAACATAATTTTATAATATTCATAAATATGTTTATTATTTATTATTATTTTATAATTATCATCTAAATGTTATTTTATTTTTATTTTTTTGGTAAAAATAACCTGAATAAGTCATAAAAAAAAAAAAAAAAAAAAAAAAAAAAAATGATGTGGACAGACATATAAATAAGCTAGTTGGAATTATAGAGAAATATATTTATATAAATATATATAAATAAATGTATTATATATATATATATATATATATATATATATATTATGTTGAAGCAGATAAAAAACGATTAATCAATGTTAAACTTTTCAATAGGATAAAATGAAAAATATTAAGTTATGTATTTAAAATAAATATTTGTTGTTTCTAGGAGAGCTAGCTAATTTGTTTGTACACCCAAATATTCTCAAAAAAAAAAAAAAAAAAAAAAAAGAAAAGGAATGATATAATATGAAACATGTATTTGTATATATATATATATATATATATATATATATATATATGTGTTGTATATTTATACAATATAGAGTATTAATTAGTATATATTAATGTTACATTGATTTCTATAATAATATGAAATGTTTTTAATCATTTCTTTTAGAGGAACCATTTATATTTTTACATAACGTAATTATATATATTTCATTTCTTACATTATTTATTTTATTTTTTGATTATAATTTTCAATTTTTTTTTTTTTTTTTTTTTGTCTTTCAAACAATATGAAAAGAAACAAATATGGAAGAGATTCATATGAATATAAAAAGGTGAAGAAGGAAGATTCTTATATTCATTCTGATAAGAGAAAATATGATGCAGATAAATTGAGCGAAAGTACAGATCAGGAAAAAAAATATAAAAAACATGAAAAATATAAATATGAATATTCCAATAATTTAAATATGAAAAGAAATATTTCAATATTTCAAAATGGAGAAGAGAATGAAAATATTACACATTCAATATATACCTCCAAAGAATATACCAATGATAATATTAATAGTAAAAATAAATCCCATATGATTCATACAAAATATAGTAAAAGTAATGTTGATATTATTATTCCTCCTTCAGATAATTATAATAATTCATCAAAGGTAAGTATAAATTATAGAAAGATGTCAAGTAATTATGGATATTCGCATAAGAATATATTGACTGGCTCATCAAATCAAAAAGATATAAAACATGAAAAATATTTAAATATGGAAAAAAAAGAAAGCGTTATTAATAATATTATTGATTTAAAAAAAAGTGAATTATTTATTAAAGAAGATAAATCAGAAGAAGAAATAAACAATAATTTAATAAATAAATTTTATGGAGATATAAAAATAAAAAAGACAAATAATAATATCATAAAACCAAGTTATGATGTTATTCGAAAGAAAATTAATACAGACATAAAAGTAAATGATATATTAGATATGATAAAATTACCAGAAAGTGAAAATTTAGATAATGATTTAAAAACACCATGTATTAGTAATCAAAAAATAATAAACGATACTATAAATGAAGGAAAAAATAATATTAACCATAATTCTTCCTACCAATTTTATAATGATTTATGGACATTTCCTTTAGAAATGTTAGATAAATATATATTTAAAAATAAAAATCATAATTACAAAAAATGGATATCACATTGTACAACCTTATTTGTTTTAGGTTTACCTTTTCAAATGAATGAATACAATTTACTTCATAATTTAATAGATGTATATTATATGAATAAAAATTATGACGGTGTATTAGATATAATAGATTTAAATAAAGAAGATATCTTATTTAATCATTTATATTTATATTCATATATAAATCAACCTAAAAATAAATATAATTTACTATCAGAAAAATTGGGTATTTTAAAATTTGATTTATTATTTGGTAGTGAATATCATCAAGCAAAAAATGAAATGTTAAATTCATATTTAAATAACAAATATAAAGAATTTTATAAAATTAACTGTAACACTGGTGCTATGGGTTTACTATATTTTAAAAATGAACAATGTGCTATGGACTTTTGGTTGATGTATAATAATTATTCATCATCTTTTTATGAAAAATATTTAAAATGTATACCCGATATAAATGGTATTAAAATTTTTATAGAGGCATCCATGTTTTATTTAACTCCAGATTTGTTCTTAACACAAATTAATTATAGTGAATTAAATGCAGTATTAAATAATATTCAAAAGAAAAAAGGGAATATAATTCAAATATTTAATGATATTAAAATATATTATAAGGAATCATCTATATGGAATCTAATATTCTGCAATATAAATATAGAGCATTTTTTTAAAGTCAAACAAATGAACGAAGCTGAAAGTGGAAATGTAAATGGGAATATAAATGGGAATGTAAATGTAAATATAAATGAAAATGTAAATGAAAATGTAAATGTAAATGAAAATGTAAATGTAAATGTAAATGGAAATATAAATACACATGCAAACACAAATGAACAGAATAATATTAACAATAATATTAATAAAAATATAGACTTTTTATCCAACCATCTTTGTATATCCTTTCCATATGTTTCTCATTATAAAGATAACTTTTTAATTCGCATATATGATACTTATATTAATAAATATTTAATTAATAACGGATTTTGTTTATTTGCTTGCCCATATCTTGATAAAGAAGGGGGAATAAGAGTTTATGAATTTTTTAAAAAATTTCATTTATTAGACTGGTTCTATAACCCAAATGATGAAACGTGTTATTTTTATATGTTTAAAACAATTTTGAATGTATTTTCAATATTCAAAAAAAATTTTAAAACAACTTCTGATTATTATATTTGTTGTTCACTTTTTTTAAAATTGCCTTTTGGTATACTTCCAGGTATTTATATTACATGCTTAACAAATATGAGAGATAAAAATATACAAGAAAGTGATTACATCAAAATTAGTGATTATCAAAATGTGGGTGGTAGTCAAAATGTGAGTGGTGGCCAAAATGTGAGTGGTAGCCAAAATGTAAGTGGTAGCCAAAATGTGAGTGGTAGCCAAAATGTGAGTGGTAGCCAAAATGTGAGTGGTGGCCAAAATGTGAGTGGTAGCCAAAATGTGAGTGGTAGCCAAAATGTAAATGTAAATCAAAATATAAGTAGTATTCAAAATCACATTGATCATAAAACTGTGAACAATATTGAGAATAACACTTTTTCACACAATAATGAAAATAAAAAAAATACATTAAATAATTTGAATAATTACCCAAATATAAATTCCCAAGATCATATGATATCACACATTATTGATAATAACTGTGTGCAAAATAATAATTCGAATTCCAAAAAAAACCTGAACATGTCAGGTGATTTGATGGAAAAAAAAAAAAAAATGCAACAAGCTATTTTGAAAAAAAGCGAAACGCTAGCTATGAAAAATGAAGCTATATTAATAAATAGTAATTCTAAACATAATCATGAAGTAATACAAATAAATGAAAATATAAACAATAATAATAATAATAATAATAATAAATTAACGAAGGCATGTCTTGTAATGAAAAACGAAATTGTAAAAAATATATCTGAACAAAATACAAAGGATAACAGTATAAATACAAAAATCAAAGATATTAATGGGAATAAGAAGAATGAGCAAGAAGATAATAGCAAAAAAGATATTACAGAAGATGAAACTAATTATGATGATACAGATGATCATTCAAGTGATGACGACGTATATGAAGAAGATTTTCATGATGAATACAAAAAGAAAAATAGCAAGAAAAGAAATAAAAAATTATCACTTTCAAAAAAAAATAATATAAAGGAAAAGCTTGTAACAAATAATATTTCTGTAACAGTACTTACAAAAAAGGGAAAGGAGCCACTAAAAAAAAATTCAAAGGAAAAAAATATAAATTCTAATAATATTATTAAAAAGCCTAAAAATATTGTAAATAAATCTAAAAGTATACTTTTAAAAAAAAATTGATATAATTTTTTTATTTTGTATAAAAGGAAGAAATTATAGAGCTACCAAAAGAAAAAAAAAATAATTAGTAGTCACCATTATGTATAGAATATATGTTTTATATAATACGATATATAAAAATAAAGAAATGTCTTAATTTTTTTTTTTTTTTTTGTTCACATATATATATATATATATTATGTATATATTTACATTTATTTATTTATATATGCATATGTTTGTTTAAATATTCCTATGGTATTATTTTATTTTATTCATTAATTATTCTACTTGAACGATTCTATTTCTATATATTATTCATTAACAAATTAATATTAACTTTATATATATATGTTTATTTATTTTTATTTTTTTTCAATTCTCTTACCATTTTAATGATTTTATTTTATTTTTTTAATTTATTTATTTGTTTATGCATATATGTGAATATTCTATTCATATGCATTATATATCCCATAATTAAAACTTTTAAAATATTTTAAAAATATGCTTTCAAGCTAATTATAAAAAATTAATATAATTATTTAAATTATAGAAAAAAAAAAAAAGGAAATATAGATATACAAACACATATATATATATATATATATATATGTATATATCAGTTTTCTTTCCTTTTTTGGAATATGTAAGATATGATGATTATATTTACAATAAATTAGTGATAATTAAAAATTACAAAAAAAAAAAAAAAAATAAAGAAAAATACAAAATATATATTCATACAAATATTTATTTATATGTATGATAATATATAAAGGTATAAAACATAGGTAGGTTAAAACCAAACAAAATAAACATTTCTTTATATATATCATAAAATTGCAAATAAAAAAAAAATTATATATATATATATATATTTTTATATTTATATTGTCATTTGATAGATTCTAAAAAATCGGATTTATATGTTATTTGCTCTGTTCCATTTTCTTCATTTGCAGCTTCAGTTATTTTTTGCATCTTTGGTAGGACACTTAATAAAATTAAGAAGAAAAGGAAAATAAGGAAAAGAGGACTTTTAAAAAGATAAGAGATATTAAATTTTTTTTTGGGTATAAGAAAATCATAAATCCTTTTTGCTTTAAACACAATATTATTAACAATTAAATTACTTTTCTCAAATGGTAAATTAAGTTCATATGCTTGTACTAAATATAATGTACCATTATTTGGTGTTATTTGTTTCTTTACTTCAACATAATATTTATTAAATTCTAAATATGGATGATTTACATACATAGTATATTCTCCTTCTTTTACATTCTTAAAAAGAAATTTACCATCACTCTTTGGACTTACATATGTATCTGAATCTAAATAAATTGTACAACTAGATAACAATTCAGAATCCCCTTTTACTATACCTTCAATATAATTATTTTTCAATTCCATAATATCTTCATCACATCTTGTTATGCTAATCATAAATATATACAGAAATAATATACTCCATAGAATCTTTATAAAAAAATTCGTTTTTTTATTATTTACCATTTTATCAAACTTTTAATATATTTAAGTGTTTAAATATAAGAAAAAAAAAAAAAAAAATTATAATTAAATATTAGAAGTTTTTAAAAATATATAAAAAGTAAATATAATTATCATTTATATGAATACATTTATATAATATTTCATTATTTTTTTAACATTTTCATATTTTTGTTGTTTTTATATAAAACTATGTTTACAAATAAATAAATTGTTCTTATTTTAAGAACATTCTTTTTTTTTTTTTTTAATTTCCTTAAAAAATAGAATATATATATGTAAAAACATTTGTTTTTTTATTAAACATATTTTTATAACTTTATAAAAAAAAAAAAATTTATAAAATAATAATTTTTCCTAATATTTCTTCTACTTTATTATATTACATATATATTTATATATATACATATATATTATATGTATACCAATTACATATGCTTTAAATTATTTCATATTATTTGTTCTTAAAATTATGTATTTATAATTTAATTATAAAAAATACAAGATACTTAATATTGAGATATAAAAAATAAATAAGAATATATAAAGATAGTAAACATATTTTATTTATCTATGTTTTTCTTTTTTCTTTATTATAAGAATATAAAAAAATATATTATTTTTAATATTAATGATTCTTTCATTGAATAAATCAAATTAGCAAATTTTTACACTTAAAAATATATATATATATATATTTATATTATATAAGTATAATTTTATATTTTCCTTTTTTTTTTTTTTTTAAATCTAACAATGTAGTTAATCTACATATCATTATATAACCATAGTTGTTATTTAAAATGTATATAAGGAAAAAAAAAAAGAATAAATATTTGTCTTAAAAAATATTATTAAAAAATCATATTAGTTTTTAATAAATTATAGAAATTTAATCACAAAACGACAAAAAATAAAACAAAATGAAAATAAATAATATATTATGTATAAAAATAAAATATAAAAGGTAAAAGATTAAAATTTAAAAAGGATAAAAATATGAAAAAAATGGATAAAGGTATAATTAATAAAAAATAAAAAAAATTAGGTATATTTAATATATTGATGATTTAGAATGACAATGAAAAAAAAAAAAAAGAAAAAAGAAAAAAAATGAAAACATATTTCAAGGATTGTTATAATATAACACCTCTTTAAATCGGGAATAAATACGACTAGCTGTAAAACAAAAAAATAAAATAAAAAGTTAAATAATACAAATAAAATATAAATAAAATATCTTTTGTAGTATTATATATTTTATTTTTATATAAATATTAAATTATTTTCATTGGAAATATGTAAATTATAAATAATCTAACCTATTTTTTCAAATAAAGTATTAATATTCTCTCCTGTCTATAAAAAAAAAATAAATATATATATATAATATATAATATATATACATCTATAGAGAGAGAATAAAATAATTGTAAAACTCTTATATGTTGCTATTCTTATATTATAATATATATTTATGATTATATATTTTTTTCAATTTTTATACCTTTGCTGAGCATTCTATAAATGATACATTTTCTTGTTCGCAAAACTTCATGACCATCTAATAAAATGGAAAGTTAATAAATATATTCACATATATATATATATATATATATATATATATATATCATTTTTCTTATTTATATGAATATGTAAACTTTTTAATGTATCCTCATGATTACCTCTGAATTGAGTTTTTGGGGTAAATCCTTTTTATTGGCAACTACCATAATACAACAATTTCTTGGGCCATTTGATTTTATTTCGTTTATCCAGTATTTCAAAGAATCGAACGATTCGACATTACTTTGATATTTTTTCAAAAAAAAAAAAATAAAAATAAAAATGTATATATATATATATATATGTATATTTATATAATTTATGAACAGCTAGCCAATTTTTCCAAAAAAAAAAAAAAAAAAAATTTATATGTATTTATAAATATGACAACAGCTAGCTAATTTGTATATATTAAAAAAAAAATAATAATAATAATTATTTAATGATTAAAATATTACTTTGAGTCATAAACGACAACTGCTCCATATGCATCACGATAATATAAAGGAGCCATGGAACGAAATCTTTCCTGTCCTCCAGTATCCCAAATATGTAATTTCATTGTTGTACCTTAAATACAATAAAAAAAAAAAATAATAATAAATAAATATACATACATACATATATATATATATATATATATATGTGTAATTTAATTCACTACAAACATTTTATTCATATTCAAACATACAAATTATTTTTATGTCCCTTAATTTTTACCATTTTTTAATTCAATATTATGATGTAAAAATGCTGCACCTATAGTAACTTGATGTTTTTCAGAAAAGCGACCATGACATAAATACAAAGCAATACTTGATTTTCCAACACCACTGTCACCTAATAAAACTATTTTGACTTTAGTATCTTGAGCATTTTTTTTTTGTTGTTGTGAAGGAGATGTAACAATATTAATATTTTTTGTAGATGTTAACCTTTCGGTGCTTGATGAACATCCCATATTTTTTTCCTTTATTTTTTAAACTATCTTAAAAGAATTTTTTTTTTTTTTTTTTCCCCTACACGTTTAATCTTTAATTATTTTGCAAATATATATATTTTTCGGGGATTAACCTTTTTTTAATGAATTATAACATATATATATATATTTAAATGAGTTCATATAATTATAAGTTAAACCACTTAAAATTTTTCCTCTTTACCTTTTCATAATTAAACCTTTTATTTTATTATGTTAATTAAAAAAAAGAAAAGAAAATGGAAAATAGAAAAAAGAAAGAAGTTATTCTATATATAAATATATAATTCCTATATATTTTTTAATGTATAAATATATTATTCCATAACATAAGAATATAATTTCCACCTACACGTGAGCACTTTTTTCTAATAAGTCATATATATATATATATATATATATTTATATATTAATTGCATTATATTAAATTAAAAAAAAAATACGCAAAACTTAAACGTACTTTTATTTAACATAATTTGTAGTTGTTTGTGGAAATTAAATATAACATATCTAAATAGAAAAACCATTATTTTTTATTTTATTTTTTTTTTTCATTACATTTCTTTTATTATATTAAAATGTAAAATATGTGTGCAAAAAAAAAAAAAAAAAAAAAAAAAATATTATATATAATATAATATTATATATTTAATTTATACATTCACGTTTTAACATGATTCAAATTTTTTTCAATTTATTATTTTATATTTTTATTTTATTTTATTTTTTTTTTTTTTTTTGAATATTCTTTTAAAATTTTTAAAATGTTACAAGTCTAACTGAATTATACGAGAAAATATTCCTTTAAAATATTATCACAGAATAATTATGCACGTATTTTAATATACACATTGATAAATAATATCTATGAAAAACATGTTTTACATAAAAAAAAATATAAATTGCTATATTTTAAGGTGAGACACTTGATAAATATATTAAATTAATTATAATAGCGTTTCTTCTAAAATGTTATACATATATATATATATATATATATATATATATATTTATGTATTTATTTTATCTTGATTCATTTTCTTTATTTATAATAACCAAAGAACAAAAACTCATTCTCTTAACGCAACAATATTATATTATGTTAATGATAAGAATGAACATATTATAGAAACATACATAAATATTTATAATATATATATATGTAAGTCCAAGGGATTTATAATACAAAAAAAAAAAAAATATATATATGTATAAATATATATATATATATATATAATATAATAAAATAAATAATTAAAATTTGACAAGTGAAAAAAAAAAAAAAAAAAAAAATAATGTAAAATAATATAATAATAATATTAATGTTAATATTATTATCAAGATTAATAATGAAATGAAACATATATATTCACACTTTATTATATATTTTTGTATTTTTTTTGATTTATTTATTTTTTTTTTTGTTTTTGTTTCTATTTGGAATAATATGTGTAAATAGATTAACATGTACATACATAGTTAGATACATTTATATATATATGTTAGTATTTTTTTTTTTTTTAATTTTTTCATCAATATTTTATATATATATATATATATTATTGTATTTACAACCAATTAATAGTCCTCTTCTTCTTCTTCCTCTTCATCTTTTTTCTCTTCATCTTCAGCATAAAAACTATTTGATCCTTGTTCTTCATTATCTTCATTTTGCATTTCATTTAAGTTTTCTTCATTCATTTCTTCTTGCATTTTTTCTGATTCTTCGATAACTTTAAGTGCTGCTTCTTTATTTTCAAATCCAACCCAGGCCCATCCATCATTATCATCTCCTGGTTCATAAAAATAAACTTGCATAGCACCGAATTCTTGAAGAGAGTTTCTGAATTGTTCCATGGTAACACCAGTTTTTATATTTTTTATGAAAATTCTGGTATCTGTATCTGTTAAAGTAACATCATGTTGAGCTTTAGTAAGGAAAGTATTTATGGTAGATGTTGATGGTCTTGAGGTACAATTAACTCCGCAAAGTGGTGAAAAAGCCATTTTTTCTATTTTTTTTTTTTAAATAAACTACAAACTATAAATATATATATATATATACTTATATGTATATATTTATAAATTCTTTTATATAAAATAAAAAGAAAAAAAAGTTACGATTTACAAAACGAAATAATATTTAATTATTTAATTATTATTATATTTTTTTATTTTACAAAATCAAAAGACAATAAATATTAGGTTGACAAAAAATATATATATTTAAATATAATTTACAAATGAATAGTTGTTAATTTTTTTTTTTTTTTTTTTTTTTTCTTAACAAATTACTTAAATTTAAAACATAAAAATTAGATGACAAGAAAATATGTGTATAGAAGAAGGAAGGTGAAAAAAACAAAATAATATAAAAAAAAAATATATCTATATTATATAAATTATACATACACAGGTATAATATATTATATATATATATATTTATAAAATAATTAAATTTAAAAAAATGTAAAAAATAAAATTTTTTAATTTTTATTTTTTTATAAGTATATATATATATATATATATTATACATATATATATGATGTTGCATTACCAAAAAATTAAAAATAAAATGAAATAAAAAAAAAGTTTTGTATATTTACTAATATATTATATTAGTACTAAGAAACATTTCATTTATTTTTGTTCAGTACATAAAAAAAGTTGAAAAAAAAAAAAAAAAAAAAAAAATATTACTATTTCATTGATATATATAGCTATTTTTTTTTAAAAAAAACACATAAAAATTATGCACACTTAATAAAGCGAAATGTGAAAACTTTATTTGTAACTTTTTTCTTTTCTAAAATAAAACTTTTATCAAATGTATATAAAATATATACACATACACATATATATATATATATATATATATATTATATATATATTTAAAATTTATACTTATGACAAATGGTTAGAATAAAAAAATAAATAAAAAGGAAAAGGAAAATAGTTATATATATTATATTTCATAATTTACTCCTTGTGCATGATTTTATGAAACAACAACAGCTATAAAATTTACAACGTCCTATTTATATACACATAAATATATATATATATATTAAAATATTTTGAAACTAGCGAAAAAAAAAAAAAAAAAAAAAAAAAAAAAAAAAAAATAGCTTTTTAAAATATATTTCCTTGCTGTTCATGTATTTTTAAAATTAAGAAATATATTTTTTTTTTTTTTTTTTTTTTTTTTTATTTCCTTTCTTTTATTATTTATTTCATGCTATTTTGAATAAAAATATACATAATATAGCATTTATTTGTGAATTATATAACAAGATAAAGAGTTTTACATTAAAAAAAAAGTCCTATATATTTATAACTATTACATATATAATATATATATATTTTTTCTTTTTTTCAACTAAGGAAAATTTATAAACATAGTTTTATATAAAAACATTAAATATATATAAAAATTTTGTACAAAAAAATCCTCCAAAATTATATTTTTGCGCATGTAGCTTTTATATTATTATTATAAGTAAAAAATTAATGTCATTTTATAAATATTAAAACCTTTAAATATATTATTAGAGTTAACAAAAAAAAAAAAATAATAACAATAATAAAACACATACACACACTTATATTATAGTACCATTAATATTTTAAGTGACAAAATGTTTCTCATTGTACACAAAATATATTTTCATATTTGCACACACATATATATAAGAAATTTAAAAGTGTGTTTTTAAGTTATAATATAAAAAAACATATTTTATATAGATTAATTTAAAATGTTCTTTATTTGTGATAACTCTTGTAAGTTCTCACTACTAAGGTTTTTGTAATGATTTAAGGTTGATTCGACAAGACTCTTTAGTTGGTACAAAAATGTTCTAAAAATATAAAATAAATAAATAAATAAATAAATAAATGTAAAATTAAAATATATATATATATATAAGCAAACATATATATATATTATATATATATATTAGCTTACCCTTTTTTTTCTCCGATGTCATGTGAGTTTATTAAGTGATAAAGAAATTTTGTGGCAACCACTATCTTCGAAATCAACGCATCAACTAACTTTTCGTTATTGCATTTTTGTATTATACTCTACAATAAAGGATAAAAAAAAAAAAAAAAAATTATTATATACTTAAAATGTAAACATAAACATATATACATATATATATATATATACATACATATATATATTCATATATATATATTTTTTTGTGCTGTACCTCTATTGATCGTATTTCCTTAATTTTTGCCTCAAATGAATCTGAAAATTTTCCCTTTATAAAAAGAAAAAAGGAATAGGCATTCCAGAATGTATCCAATTCTGTTATATATTGAGACAAATGTTCCATAGTTGTAATGATTTTATCTAGATAAGCCAATCCATTTTTATTTTGAATTAAAGTAGGTTTATCTTTTACTATTACATCAGATATATAATCAAATACCCATGGTTGTATTTGCTTAACTTGATTAACTTGACATATCATTCTTAAAGCTAAACAAAAACTATCAATATCATTTTGTAAAATAGATAATTTTATATAAGTGTCCCAATATTTCCATTCATTATTATTCACTTTAACAGCTTGATTAATACATATTTTAGCTGCTTTATATGTTCCCTTTTTCATATATAAGTAAGCTAAATTACCATATGATTTGCATGAATTATCATTAGTCATACTAATCATGCGTGTAAATGCTTTTATAGATTCATCGAAATTTTCGATTTTCATATATGAACAACCTAATATAAACCAAATTTCTGGAAATAGTGGAGATAATTCTAAAGCTTTTTCTAAATATTCACTACATTTTTCATACATTTCTTTTTCATAGTAATATTTACCAATTAATCTAGCTGCCTTTGCATATTTAAAATTTGAAACTTCCCATGCCTCAATATAATAGTTTAGAGCTCTTTGTTTCTCTATTAATCCATATAAACATAACAAGCATGGACTTTTTTTCTTTTTTAATAAATCATCTAATAATTCTCTAGCTTCTTCTTTTCTATCTGCTTGAATTAAACAAGAAATTGCTTCTTCCCATAATTTTAAATCTTTAAAAATATTAAAGGCTGTTACAACTGATCCTATTTTTATCATTACAGAACCTATTTCCTTTTTCATTTCCCACGTTGTAGGATAATATACATCATATATAAATTTAAGTCTTTCCACAGATTCAGGTATTATATCATAACATTCTTTATGTAGTTCATTTAATTGAGCTGCAGCTCTGTCAACAGTTTTAAATCGAAATGTTTCTCCTTTACATTTGAACCATAACATGCAAGAATGTAATAGCCAATTCTGGTATTTTAATTGTTGAGATACATATTTTTGATCTCCATAGGAAGAACAATAATTAGAAAAATTATTATGCATATTAATAGAAATATCTGTACTGTTACTACTTGAAATATTTGTACTATTACTACTTGAAATATTTGTACTATTACTACTTAATATATTTGTACTATTACTACTTGAAATATTTGTACTATTACTACTTAATATATTTGTACTATTACTACTTGAAATATTTGTACTATTACTACTTGAAATATTTGTACTATTACTACTTGAAATATTTGTACTGTTACTACTTAATATATTTGTACTGTTACTACTTAATATATTTTTTGTACTATTATTATTTTGATTATCATTTTTCTCTTTTGTCAAATGGGGATTCTTTGGATTGACATCATAACACTTGAGACATCTGGATATAACCGCATTTAATTTCTCAAATTTTATTTCATCATAGTGAGGATTAAATCTAATCATTGAAAAACAATAATTGATTAAACATATTTGTTCTTGAAAAGATAAAACTTTAAAAATATTATTTTGTGAATCAAAAAAATGTGGTTCTTCTAATATATCTGTATCTGGATCAAAATCTTTTAATTTCCATGTTATTTTTGATTTATTTTTTTCTAAGTCATTTGAATTTTTAAGACTTTCTTTATTTTCATCTTTACTATGATCATCCAATATATTGTCTATATTATCATTTGTTTTATTATCCTTTTTCTTATTTTTTATTACATAATCTTCAGCAATATTAATCATTTTTTCATCTTTAAATTCATAAATATTTTTTTCTTGAATAATTTCGTTTGATGAATCATGAGCACATGACTCAAAATTATTATTACTATTGTCGTTATTTTGATTTATTTTATTATTATTTATATTATTAGTATAACATCCATTTAATATTTGTTTATCTTCTAATTCATTATTACATGTATGTGTGTTTTTTAAATCTCCTTGTTGATTTTTTTCATGAGATAATTGTTCATATTGATCATTTCTCAAAGTATTATTATTATTTGATAATAGATTTATTTCTTCTCTTTTTAAAGACTCATTTTGTTCATTAAATATTTTTTTACCTTTATCATTATTATTATTATTATTATTATCATTTATATTTATATTTATATGTTCATTATCATTGGATATATTAACGTTATGCTCATCGTTATCAATAATGCGATAATCACTCTTTAATATATCATACTCACTTAAAGGTTCAATTTCTTTTAATATGGTAGATGTATTATCCTCCTGATCATTTAACTTTGTCTTTAATACAAGTATAGTTGCTGGTATTTTTTGATACATTCTTTTTATCCCCATTCTACCTGTAAAGAAATATTGGAAATGACTTATTTGTGATAATAAATCTAATATTCTTTGATAAGCACTTGTATAATTATAAAAAGCCAGATAAATCGAAAAATTTGATAATACATATATTTTAAATTGTTTTGACATATGATTATTATAAAATAAATTACAATATTTAACATCTTTTAAATTTTCTTTTACACTATCTAAAATATCATAAATTTCATTTATATTTACATCTTGTTCAATTAATTCAAAATCAGGAGGTAAAATTTTTATATTTTTAAATATCTGTATAGGTTTATCAATAATATTAATTTTTAAAGAATAATAATAATCATTAGTTGAAGTAAATAATCTTTGCCATATGAAAAAAATTCGTCCTCTCCACAAATATTTGCTTCTTACAAAATAAAGTAATTTTAAATGATCATATAATTTGTTGCAATTATAAAAATAATTATTCTTCATATGATTCATATTATTATTATTATTATTATTATTATTATTATTATTGTTGTTGTTGTTGTTGTTATTTTCTTTTTCTTCTACTTTTTGCATATTATCAACATCATATGTATAAATAATACCATTTGTATGATTTATATTTTCAATATCATCATGAGTGTTCATTGATTTATTCATGTCTTCATTATGGTCATACCTTTTAAAATGATCATATTCATAAAAAGAAAATATATTATTATCTAATTTGTTATTATAATTATTTACTAATCCTAAAAATATAACAGATAATGAGAATGCATTTATTAATTCGCAATATTCATATATTTCTTCTCCTTCTAATGTTAAAAAAATTAAACAGGAATTTAAAATTTGTCTATTATTTTTTATATGTATAGCATGTATGAATTCTTTAAAATAAATATCTTCCTCATCATTATTATTTATATCTTTAATATCATAATTTAATGGTGGACCTGTCCAGTTATATTGAACAAATATATTTAAGAAAATATAACAACATAATAATATTTTTATTTCATATAAGAAAATATAACACGTGTGTAAAAATATATTATTTTTATTATTATTATTATTATCATATTTCATTTCTTGATATTTCTTTTTTTCAATAAATATATAATTATAAATCTCTTTTTTAATATCTTCTATATTGTCAATACATTTATTTTTAAAAATATCTTTTATATAATTAAAAATGTTGTGAATAAATGGATGCATAATACATTTTTTATGATTCCCATTCTTAATTAGTTTTATAACGTTAAATAAATCAATAAATTCTTCTATCATCTTTTCAAAAAAGGTATTCTTCAATTTATTTTCTTCTTCTACCTCACTAATTAATAATTCATTATCATTTTTAAAATCATCTTTATTGTTATTATTATATAATATTGACAAGGCTTCTATAATTTCTTTTTTCTTAATTTCATATATATCTTCATTTTGATAATGTAAATAAATTAGTTCTTCTACAGACCAAAATATTTCTTGTAACTTTTCCTCTGACATTATATATTAAAAGGTTATTTAAATAAATAAATATAATAATATATATAATATATATTATTTTTATTTATCTTAATTTTTAATTATATAAAACAACATGAAATATTATTATTAATGGAATAATTATTTATACAAAAAAAGTTTTACAAATATTTAGTAAAATAAATTGGAAAGAAAAAAAATATATATATATATATATATATATATATAATATAATATTTAATTATAAATTATATTTTTAAAAACAATTTCAAATTGTTATATAAATAAAAAATACACCATCATAAGAAAATTATAAAATATGATATGATAAAAATATATAAGTACTAATTTATTATTTATTTTTTTATTTTTTTTTTTTATTTTTTTTTTTTTTTCTTAATATTTTTATTTTCTATAATAAAAACCTGAATCTATTAGATCATTTACAAATTTATTCTTCCATAATTTTTTAAAAAAATAAATACTACATATATATTATATTTATATATATAATATATTATCTATAAATATTTTTTTAAATATTATATATTATATATTTTGCATATATATTTATTATGTACACGTTTATACTATAATACAAATATATAATATTAAAAGTTTTTATAAGAAATATGTAACCTGAATATTATATATAAAAAAATAAATAAATAAATATATATTTATATAATATTAATGATTAATCGTTTATACATATATATATAATTTTATTTTTTATTTTTTATTTTTTATATTTTATTTTTTATGTTTTGCTTTGATTCTTATGGCTACACATGAAAAATGATAAAATAACCCTTCAGATATATTTTACTTGAAAATTTTGAAGATGACATATAAAGGGCTTATTTTATTTTGAACTAAAAAAATATATATATATATATTTTTATATATATATAATATATATTTATTCATTTATATATATATATATTTTTTTTTTTTTTTTTTTGCAATATTATTATTTTAAAGAATGAATGTTATGAATAGAATATATAAAGTACAAAATAATATATTTCACTGGGATAAGAATGGATATGATATATTTTTTTTAAGAATATCAAAAAGATATGAATCAAGAGTTAAGGCCCATAGATATACAGGAATTACAGCTGTCAAAACACATGCTCAGAAAACAGAATGGTATTTAAAAGCTGAAAGAGATTTTTTAGCTGAAAGAAATAAAATACCTAATGGATATATAGGTTTATGGCAATATGATGATATAAAACATTTAAATGGTAATATTATAAATATGTTACATTTAAACTGTGGTAATAATAAACAGATACATAAATTTAAAAAATTAAATATTAGAAGATTATTACAAAGAAGACCTTTCGATGTAGGTAGTGCACCTGTTCAAATAGGTTGTTTGACAGAGAAAATTTTGAATTTAAGAGCACATATAATTCAACGTTGTAAAGATCATGCAAAAAAAAGAACCATGTCTATTTTATTAGCTCGACGACAAAAACTTATGAAATATTTATATAAAACAGATTTTGAATTATATAAACATACATGTAATTTATTAAAAATTAAATGTATCTTATTTGCTATACCAGATTCAAGAGATCGATCAAAGGCAATTAATTCAGCAGCTATTGATGCAGATAGATGTAAATTTTTAATTAGACAAAAATTATGGAAAGGAAAATATAGACCCAGACCAATTAGAAACTCAAAAGGACAAACAGTTAGATATACTAGACATCCAATTGATCAACCACCATCAAATTATGGATTACCTAAAGAATATAAACCACAATTATCAATATCATGGCCATATGGAGTAAAACAAAATTATGAAAATGGTAATTATACAATACCTAATCCCACAGCTCCTGGTATTGGTTATTGTCCAGTTCCTATGTTATTTTAAATGATAAATATTATAATTATTTATTTGTTTATATAATATAAAATATGTCATATGTATATAATATTTTTATATATAATAATAATATTTTTTTTGTTTATAAAATGGTTACATTTTTTTATAAATATTATAAGGTTATTATAATTTTTTTTGTGTTCATTTAAAAATTCACATAAGACATATATAAACAAATATATATATATGAATATGTATATATAAATATATATATATATATATATATATATATATATATATATATTTATTAAATATTTATATATTTATTTACTTTTACAAAAAAAAAAAAAAAATAGATACTTATAAATTACAAAGTGCACATTTGTTTTTTTCTTTTTTCTTTTTTCTTTTTTCTTTTTGTTTTTTTCTTTTTTCTTTTTTTTTCTTTTTTCTTTTTTTTTTTTTTTCTTTTTTTTTTATTTATTAACTAAAGGTTTATCTACATGATATAAATTATGAATTATGGTTTGTCTCTTAAGCATATTAAGATAGTCAGTACATTCATTTTGAAATGTTTTCAATTTGTCTGAGTCAAAATTGTTATCGCTATAAAATTCCCTGAACTTTTCTTTAGCCTAAAAATAAAAAATATAAATATAAATAAATATATATATATATCAAATATAATGTATATTTATTAATATTTATATAATACTAAAAAAGCACAACAAATTAAAAATAATACATACATATATATTTTTATATATATATATATTTATATATGTATGTTTTTATGTATACCTTATTTGTGAAGTAAACATTGTAATTTATATTTTCAAATTTAGAAGCTTCATTCAATATATGACGATATAACTTCTTTAACTGTTTTATGTGATTCCCATTCATTATATATTTATATATATGTATATATATAAATACATATATTATATATATTATATATATTTTTTATTTTTTTTTATAAAAAATTATGTATGTTTAACCATAATATAATAATATATATATAAATATATATATATATATTTTTTTTTTAAGTACATAAATTTGTAGTTAAAAGGTGATGTTCTTTTTAAAATATATTTCTATAAATATAAATAAACAATTTTAAAAATGAAAAAATATATATTAAAATGAAATGTTATTAAAATATAAAAAAATGAAAATTATTTTTTAAAAGATATATATAATAATATAATAAAATAAAAAATATTGCATACATATTATATTATAAATATAATATAAATATATATGTATAATATATATAGATAAAATACATATACAAATAAATTATATATACATATATATATAAATATAATATATATTTATTATGGTTTGCTATATTGTTGTATATTCTTATATACATGCTATCAAAAAATTATAGGAGAACAAAATATACTTGAGAAATAATAAAATGAGAAAATAAAAATATTTTTTATTTTTACATCTTTGTATATATATATATATAAAAGGTAATAAATAAAATGTGAATATTCTACGAAAGGTCCTAAAAACAACAAAAAAAAAAAAAAAAAAAAAAAAAAAAAAATATTTTTATATAGGAAATATTTTTTTTTTCTATAAAAAAAATAGATCTTAAAAAGGAATGTTTAACAAAAAAAAAAAAAAAAAAAAAAAAAAAATTATTCAATTTATCTAACATATATATATAATATATATTTATGTGTATTAAGTTATATATATTTAGCTAATTCATATTATAAATTTCTGTTTTAAAAAACTTAATAATATATATAATATTTATATTTATATTCAATTTCGTTATTTAAAAAAGACAGATTCAATAAATAAAAGAATGATAAATTATATCTGCGTTTCTAAAAAGATGAATAGAGAATTAAATTCAATTTATTATTAATTTTTTTTTTTTTTTTTTTTTTTTATTTATATAATTTCCAAAGAATTTCATTACATATATGATTATTTAGGTATTGAAAAAATCTCTAAAAATAAATCTATCACTATATATATATATATTTATTTATTTATTTTGATATATGGAATTATAAAAATATTCTTTATTTTATAATTTCTTTATTATTTCTCTCGCAATAATTTGGTCATATGTAATTTATATATTCTATAGACACACATTGAAGTCATCAAGATAAAGAAAAAAAAAAAATTATTTTATTTTGTCATTCATAAAAAAAATATATTATTTAATATTCTCATTTTTTTATATTATCATTTTTTTTATATTCTAATTTTTTCTTTTGGTTTACACTTAAATGAGAAAACACAATGAACGTTCTATTAATGCTAGGATTCAGAGGGAGCAGAAGAATGAATATGCTAGAGAAAGAATTAGAAGCGAACTAAAGTTAGATAATTATAGTAGGATACAAAATATATCAGATGAGAAAGCTGATATTATTAAAAACAAAAGAGAAGAAGAGGAAAAAGAAAAGGAAAATGCCAAGAGAGAATATACTGAAGAAGATGAAAATATATATGATAAGAATGGATTTAATGATAATATGTCTAGAAACGAATTTGATGATAAAAGGAAATTAAAAGAAGAGAAAATTAAACAGTGTCAATTATTAAATGAAAAACAACTTGAAGAAAAAGAAAAAGAAGAAAAGATTCTCAGAGAAAAAGCTATTGAATATACTCTACAAAATGAAGAAGAATATAAAAAACTAAAAGGAAAACTTGATGAAATTGCTATATTGAAAGACAGAGAAAATCAAATAAAAGAAGCTAATCTTATAAAGAATAAAACTAAAATTGAAGAAGATAAGAAAATTAATAAAGAATTACAAGATATTCTTCTTAAAGAAGATAAAGAAGATGATATTAAAAAAAAAATGAATTATAATAAAATTATGGATACAAAAAAAGAATTACAAGAACAAATGAAAGAAAACCTAAAAAAAAAAAAAGACAAATATACAGACAATTTAGATGATAGAGCTCATGTAGAACAAATTGTTAAGAATTATCAAGAAGAAGAAAAAAGAAAAAAAGAAGAAGATTTATTAAAACAAAAAAAATTATTAAAAGAATTTCAACAACAAATCGAATTAAAAAATAAACAAAAAGAATTACAAAAACAAAAAGATAAAGAAGAAGAATTAAAAAATCAAGAATATATCAAACAAAAAGAACAAAAAATGAAAAGCTATATACAGAATAAACAAGATAAAAATATGCAAAAACAAAAAGTTGTTAATCAATTAGCATATAAAGAATATCTAGTTAATAAAGAAAAAGAAACATTAGATGAATTATTAAATAAACTTTATATAGAAGAACATGATTTTAAAGAAAAACAAAAAGAATTAAAAGAAAATGAAAAAAAATTACAACTTAAAAATGATATGCTGAAACAACTAGAAAAAGATATACAACTTAAAGAACAACAAAGATTAGCAGAAAAACAAGAAGATGAAAAAAGAAAAATTCAATTATTAGAAGATAAAATTAAACTAGATAAATTAGATCAATATACTGATCAAAAGAAAAAAGAAAAATTATTAAAATATAGAAAAGAAATATATCAAACATTCCAAGAAAAAAAAGAAGCAATCAAACAAGAAAGGTTACAAGAACAAATCGAAAAAGAAAAATTAATTGAAGAACAACAAAAATATGAACAACTCATAAAACAAGAAAAACTCAAATTGTTAGATAAATATAGTGATGATATATTAGAGCAATTGCCAGAGGAGATATACCAAAAAATGAAAAGTAAAAATATTATAATCGAAAAGTAATCAAAATGTAGGCACACAAGAGGATATAAATAAATAAATAAATATATATATATATATATATATATTTATATTTATATTTATGTTTTATTTTTTTTTTTTGTGTGTGCGTCTTCGTTTGATCCATTACAATACATCAAGTTAATTATATAAAACAGTAACATTATAAATGTAAAATAAAAAAAAAAAAAAAAAAAAAAAATATTCATAAATATATATATATGTATATATGTATATATTTATATATTTTCCTTTTTATTATTATAATACACTGTATAATAATAACAACATTTTTATAATATTAAAAAAAAACACTCAAAAAAAAAAAAAAAAAAAAAAAAAAATTTCACATATAAAATATACAAATTATAAAAAGTATATAATATATATATATATATATATATATATATGGTATAATATTTATATTATAGTTAACAAAAAATGTAAGATACAATAATATAATATTCTAATTCGCCTATTTTTTTTTTTTTTTTTTTCTCCTTATTTTTTTCTATGGCATTTATAAAACTTTTATCTTTTCCAATTTATGTTTACAAAAAAAAAAAGAATATATATATAATATATATATATATATTTATATATTTATATATATATAACCTTCTAACATTTCATTGTATAATGTTTAGATTTCCGTCCAAAGACCAAGAAGCCATAATATTTTGATTATTGTGATGTATAATTCCAAGTATATCCTTATCATGTATTTTGATTTGATTCAATAATTTGGATGTATTATAATCAAAACAATATAAATTATAATCTTGTGCTATACAATATACATATTTAAAATTTGGAGATATAGATGCATATAAAAAATATGGTGAATCATGATCCTTGTCTTTATCAATAACATTTGTATATGTCTTAATAATTTTTCCTTTCATATTCATTATATAACAATAAGGTGATTTAGAACATACTAATATATGATCTTCTAGATTTTTATTGATTAGTATAATATTATTAACAGGTGGGAATAATAGATTTTCGTTTTTATTAAAATAAACATAAAATGAAGATAAACATTCTAATGTTTTTTGATTATATATATAAATTTTTCCTTCATCTGTTCCACATATAATTTTTGAATTATCTAATGTATAGATAGCTGAGTGTACAATGACATTTTCATGTATTCTAAGTTCTTTTAAACATTTCAATGATTTTAATCCGAATACTTTTACAGATTTATCATATGATGATGTTAGTATTTGTGTTTGATCATTATTAAATTGAATAGATGTTAATGTATCATTATGAGCATTTATTATTTTTAAACATATTCCTGTTTTAATTCTCCATATTTTAATTAATCCTTTTGAATCACCACTTAATAAAATTTCATCATCTTTACTTAGACATAAAGTTACAATAGGATTATCATGCATCATTAAATTATTATTTTTTTGATATTCTAAATCTATATTTAATTCTCCAGTTATCCAATTCCATATTTCTATAAATCCATCAGAAGAACCTGTAATTAAATAATCATTATTATATGATGATATACAACATTCAACATTAGATTCTGTACCAAATTTTATACTTTTTAATATTTTTTCTGGATATACATCTATACTATTTATTATATCTTTTTCTATATTTCTAAATATATCAAAATATCCATCTTTTTTATTTTTTATTATATTATGATGATTCTGCCATTTCAATGCCATACCAATTAATGCTAATAATCTTGATGGAGCACATGTAGTCACTTCATTACTTATCATATTACATAAATTATTTCTTTTTTCTTCTTTTGTTAATCCATCATATAATATATTCTTATCTATATATTTACTATCCAATATATCAATTAATTTATTATATTTATCATTATATTTCTTCTCCATTCTTTTAAATATTATACATTCATTTATTATCTTCTCAGCTAATTCCTTCTCATTATATTCTACTAATTCACAAATTAACTGCTCATAAAAACACATTAAAGTTTCATCCGATAAATCAACTGTTGTTATATTAAAAAGAACATTCTTCCAATCACCTTTATTTATATCTCTAATTAATATATCTACATTACTTATCGCATTCAATTTTATGTTACTTTCTTCTTGTAACACATAAAAACTTCTTATAAGATTATTTTCTTTCAAATATTGTAGTATTAATCTTATCACATCAGGAGCTGATATATTCAATGCATCAGTATCACCCATAATAAATCAAATCAAATAAAATCAACTCGTAATATAAAATATATATATATGTATATATATATATATATATTTATTTATTTATTTATACTATATATTCACTTAATTTTTTTTTTTTTTTTTTTATTTCCCCATATGTTACAAAATATTTATTTATATAAACATATGATAATGTTCTAAAAAAATAATTTATTTCAATATATATATGTTCCTCGATTTTTTAAAAAATCAAACAAATAATATACAAGTTTATATTGTTTTTTTCTTTTTTTTTAATTTATTGAAATGAAATATATAAGGGTTGTTGTATAGATATATGCTAAAATATATTATATATATATATAAACAATGTGACTATATTTTATATATTTAAAATGTATACTTATATATATATATATATATATATATATATATATATATATTTTAATTAAACAAATAACGAAATATTATTATGAAGGATAACTTGTTATTTTTTTTTTACCTCACATTTAAAAAAAAAAAAAAAAAAAAAAAAAAAATATTATATATATATATAAAATAACATATATGTAATATAGTATATATGTATGTGCCCAATAAAAAAAAAAATATATATATATATATATATATATATATATTATATATATATTATTACATATATTTTTCAAAAGTAGGGTATAATATATATTATTATTCTCAAAAATTTTTTTTATTACATATTTAAAGAAAATAATATTTAAACTGATAATGTATATAATGAAATAATTATGTATGCTATGTCCTTTTCATTATTTTTATTAAAGATGCCTTTACTTATTCTTATATGTATAGTAAATGGCGTTTTTATGAAATTAGGAAATAGGTGATGAAGTATATATAAGAGTATTTTATATATAATATATATATATGAAAAAATATATATATATATATATATAATATATATTTTTTTTGTTGCAATAATTTACATACATACATACATACATACATACATACATACATACATACATACATATATATATATATATATATATCAACTCGTGTGTGTATTTTTTTTTTTTTTTTTTTTTTTTTTTTTTTTTTTTTTTTTTTTTATATATATATATAAAAATGCTCAAGCCTAATTTAACATGCTTTATGAAGAGATGTTCCATGTTATCGTGGAATAGAGTTGAAAAGAAAAATTTTGCTAGCGATAATTTAAGGTCTTTATCATTAAGAATGAAATCAGTTAAATCAATTCAAAAAATAACAAAAGCTATGAAGATGGTTGCTGCATCAAAATTTAAAGGAGATCAGAGAAGATTAGAAAATTGTAGTAATTTTTCTACACCTTTAGTTGATGTATTTAATAGATTAGATAAATTAGATATACATAAAAAGAATGAAGAATTAGCAATTATTGCAATTACATCAGATAAAGGATTATGTGGTAGTGTGAATTCATCAGTATCAAGATTATGTAAAAAGTTATTAGAAAATGAGCAAGTTAATAATGAGCTTGTTGATAATATAACACCAAATAAAATATATCTTTATGGTATTGGTGAAAAAATAAGATCTGCATTAAGTAGATTACATAGTGATAAATTTCAAGCTATTTATAATGAATATAATAAAATACCTATCAATTTTTTAACTTGTTCATATATTGCAGAACGTATAATAAATAATAATCATTCAAATATATTAATTATATATAATCATTTTAAATCAGCTATATCATTTGATACTCAAATCTTAAGTGTATTTTCACAAAAACAATTAAACAAAATTAATAAAAAAGAATTAGCTAGTTATGAATTCGAACCAGAAATGGATTATATCTTTAAAGATATATATCAATTCTATTTCACTTCCTTATTATATAATTGTATCATTCAAAATCTAGCATCAGAGCAGGTAAAATAAAAAAATATCACCATAATATAATATATATATGAGAATATAAATAGATGCGAAATATTACTATATGGAAATTTTTATATGGACTTATACATAAGAACATATGATTTTTTTTTTTTTTTTTCTTTTTACAAATATGTAATAACATATGAATATTTCCTTATACATATTTATTTTTTCTTTTAAGTCTGCTAGAATGACAGCTATGGATAATGCTTCTTCAAGTGCAACGGATATGCTTAATACTTTATCCTTAAGATATAATAGAGCAAGACAGGTAAATAGAAAAAAAAAAAAAAAAAAAAAAAAAAATACATACATAAATACATACATATATACATATACATATATATAATATTTTGACATATATTTATTTTATCATTTTTATTTATCCTTTAGTCTAAGATTACTTTAGAACTTATTGAAATTATATCAGGGGCTAATGCTTTATAGAACAATTCACAAAAAAAAAAAAAAATATATATATATATATATAATATATTCCAAATATATTATTGTGTAAATGTTATATAATTTTTTAAAGTATTAATTTTATAGATCCATCAAAAATAATTCCTTATCATATAGTTTATATTGAATCTCTTTTATATATACATTTTTATATTTTTAAATGCTACAATATATATATAATATGAATATTTTATTATTTTAATTTCCTTTTTTTTTATCATTTGATATATATATTATATATTTTTTTATTTATTTATTTATATTTGTATTTGTATATTTATATTATGCTTAATTTTTATATAACAATTAAAATATAATAATCCTTATTTAAAAAGGTGATATTAAAAAAATAAAAGGAAAGTTTAATATTTGTTTGTATATAATCATATAAATAATTCTTTATTATCCATAAGGTTGTAAATAATATACATCCAATCAAATTCAATCTTTATCTATATAAATATATATATATATATATATTTTACATATATATAATTTCTTAATATGCAAAAAATTTCCTTCTAATCTAACTATTACATTAAAAAATAATATATATATATGTATTATTTTTTATACGTAATATATTATATATATATAATATATATATTATATATACTTAATATGTAAAAAAAAAAAAAAAAAAAATAATAAATAAATAATAAAATATTTAAATATATATATATATATATATATATTACATATTATACATATATACATAATATATGTTTATTTTTTTTTTTTAAAAAGATAAACGTGTAAAAATATTTAAAAAAAAAAAATAGTGTGAATATAAATAATTTGATGATATTCTTATTATTTTATATATGCTTTAATTTTAATTATAGCTTCACAAGCAAATATGAACAAAACAAAAATTCATATTTTTATATGAAATGAGAAAAAAAAAAATATATTTTTTTTGTACATAAGATAAAAGAATAAATTTACTATTATTATTTATTTATTTTATTATTTTATTTTTATTTTTTTTAATAAAAGAAAGAACTTGTTAAAAAGTATGTATTTTATATATAAATAAATATATTGATAAATTAATATATTTATAAATATTATATATATAATGTATAAAAAAAGAGTGTTTATTTTATAATATTTAGAATTAATAATTATATATATTATATATAATATATATATGTTAAGAGTATAGAATTAAAAAGTCTATTCTAAACTCCATGGTTTTCTTTTTATATATTATAAATAAATAAATATATATATATATTATATTTTTTTTTTTGTTTTTTCGTTTTTGTAATATCTCCTAACAATATGATGGATTAATATATATATATATATATATGTATATGTAATATTATTGTATATATTTTATATTATGATAATTTTATTATGATCGTAATATTTATTTTAAAAAGTGAAGAAAGTAAAAGGTAGTCATTTTTATAGAGTATTTTTATATTTTTTACACAAAATATAAATGTAACATTATATATATATATATGTATTTTTTTTTTTTTGTTTATATATTTAATATGACTAAAAACCTTTTTCTTTGGGTTTACAGTTTAGAAGCTTGTAGTCCCCACGTTTGTATATTGTGAGATACTTGAAAATATTATACGTATTAATTTACTTTTGAAATTTTTTGTTTCTTTTTTTTTTTTTTTTTTTTTTTTTTTTTTGCTTTATTGAGAAATAATTTATATTAATAAAAAAGAGAAGGATATCTCACTATATGTTGCTTGTAATGTATATTCTGAAATTTACATAAAAATAAACATACACATAATATATATATATTTATATATTTATATATGTTTATTTTATCTCTGTGTTATTATATACATGTCCATTTGAAATATGAATAGAAAATTATGAACAAAGTAAAAATAAAATATACAGAATTAATAATATAAGATAAAAAAAAAAAAAATGGCATGCATAAGCGCTATCTTTATAATTGATTTAAAAGGAAAAGTAATAATTAATAGAAATTATAGAGGAGAAGTAAATGTAAATTTAACAGAGGTATTTTATAATTGTGTTATTGATCAAGAAGATAATTTAATAAAACCAATATTTCATGTGAACGGTTTGACATATTGTTGGGTAGCTCATAATAATATATATTTTTTAGCTGTAACACGTAAGAATAGTAATGCAACATTAATTATAGCATTTTTATATAAACTCATACAAGTATTAAAAGATTATTTTAAGGTTTTAGAAGAAGAAAGTATTAAAGATAATTTTGTAATTACATATGAATTATTAGATGAAATGATTGATAATGGATTTCCTCAATTAAGTGAAGTAAAAATATTAAGAGAATATATAAAAAATAAAGCACATCAACTAACAGTTAATAATTTTAAAATACCTTCAGCATTAACTAATTCTGTATCATGGAGAAATGAAGGTATTAAATATAAAAAAAATGAAATATTCTTAGATGTTGTTGAAAGTTTAAATATTATTATATCTTCTAATGGTACGGTTTTAAGAAGTGAAATTTTAGGATGTCTTAAAATGAAATCATATTTATCAGGTATGCCTGAATTAAAATTAGGATTAAATGATAAATTACTTTTTAATAAAAATCTTAATAATTATCCTAATTCAGCAAATAATAATGTTAATAATAAAACCAAACTTGTTGAATTAGAAGATATTAAATTTCATCAATGTGTTAGATTATCAAAATTTGAAAATGATAGAACTATTTCATTCATTCCTCCTGATGGGATTTTTAATTTAATGACTTATCGTTTAAGTACTCATGTCAAACCTTTATTTTGGCTAGATATTAATATTACAAAAAAGTCTCTAACAAAAATTGAATATACTGTTAAAGCAAAATCACAATTTAAAAATAAAAGTATAGCAAATAATGTCGAATTCCATCTACCAGTACCTGCTGATGTTGATTCACCACATTTTCAAACATACATAGGAACAGTCAAATATTATCCAGATAAAGATATTCTAATATGGAAAGTAAAACAATTTCAAGGACAAAAGGAATATATTATGAATGCCCAATTCGGTTTACCTTCTATTGTCTCAAATGAAAATAAAGATCTATATTATAAGAGACCAGTAAATATTAAATTTGAAATCCCATATTTCACAGTCTCAGGTATAACTGTAAGGTACTTAAAAATTATAGAAAAAAGTGGTTATCAAGCCTTGCCATGGGTCAGGTATATAACACAAAATGGAGACTATCAGGTCAGAATGTCATAGGAAAAGAAAATAAAATGAAACATATTAATTCATTAAAAAATGGTATAAATGAATATTTGATTAGTCATATATATATCATGTGAAAAAAAAAAAAAAAAAAAAAAAAAAAAGATGTTATCTCTCCAAAATTAAAGGTATAGATGAATATATATATATATATATATATATATGTGTATTTTATTTTTTCTTGTTTTTATTTATTAATATAATTTTTAAGAATATGTCAATTTTTGTGAACCAAAAAAAATTAAAAAAAACAAACGTTTTCAATGTTACATATATATATATGTTCCATTTGCCAAAAGGGAAACATTTGATGATTGTTCCAAGTAAAAAATTTTAATTTTATATATTTTTGCACAGCATTTATCTTCAATATATGTATATATTTATATATTTATTTATTTATTTATATGATTGTTTAGATGTAGTGTAAAATATTTTGAAATAAATCAAAAAAAAACTTTTTTTTTTTTTTTTTTTCCCTTTAATTTTTAAAGTTTATATAAAATGTACAATTAAAAAAAAAAAAAAAAAAAAAAAAGAAATAAAAATAAAAATAAAAATAAAAATAAAAATAAAAATAAAAATAAAAATAGAAATAGAAATAGAAAGATAGAAAGAAAGAAAGCAAATATTTTATTCAAAAACAATTTTTTAAAAAAAATAAATATTATATATATAAATATTTTTATTTATATATTTTCTAAAAAAAAAGAAAAAATAGAAGATTCACTTGATAAAGAAATATACACATAAATGCATATATTTTTTTTTGGTAGTGATAAATACAAAATGTTATTAAGACATAAGTAGATTAGGTTTATTTATTTTTATTTTTTTATGTTTATTTGTCTATCTGTCTATCCTTTTGTCAACCTGTTTTATATTCCTACATATATATATATATATATATATATTTATATATATATATTTAATTTGTTTAGTTGCCCCCCCCCCAAATTACAATTAAACTAATTGTATACCATATATTTTCCCGTTGCTGAGAATTGCTTACATCCATGTATGACCTTATTAATTGCTAATAATAGATCTTTCTCTGTAATAGTTTTTCTTCTTGCTCTTATAGCAAACATACCTGCTTCAGTGCAGACACTTCTTATATCCGAACCTGTACTGTTAGGACATAATCTAGCTAAAAGTTCAAATCTTACATCTCTACTCATATTCATAGTATTAGCATGTATTTTAAATATATGTGTTCTACCTTCTAAATCTGGTAAACTGAATTCAATTCTACGATCAATTCTACCAGGTCTTACTAATGCACTATCTAAGGTATCTGGCCTATTAGTAGCCATCAGTACCTTAATATTACCTCTATTATCAAATCCATCTAATTGATTAACAATTTCTAACATTGTTCTTTGTACTTCATGATCTCCATGAGCACTTTCATCACCTCTTGAACCTCCAATAGCATCAACTTCATCAATAAATAAAATACAAGCCTTTTTAGATTTTGCCATTTGAAATAATTCTCTAACCATTCTAGCCCCTTCTCCAACATATTTCTGAACCAATTCTGAACCAATCACACAAATAAAACATGCATCAGTTCTATTAGCAATAGCCCTAGCTGTTAAGGTTTTACCAGTACCTGGAGGACCATATAATAATACTCCTTTAGGTGGATCAATACCTAAGGTTACAAATCTTTCAGGTTGTAATAATGGCATTTCAACAACCTCTCTTAATTTTTCTAACTGTTCTTTACATCCACCAATATCATTATAAGTAATATCAGGTTTTTCTTCAACAGTCATCATAGTAACACTTGGATCAATTTTTGGAGGTAATAATATTTGAATTTTATATTTAGTACGATCAACACCTACTCTCATTCCTTCTTCAATATCACTTGGAGCTACCTTATCTCCTAATCCTACTACAAATTTAGCTATTTGTTTTACATTAATAATATATTTTGTTTGATCAGTGTCAGCATTAATAATTTTTGTACATCTAGCAACTTGTAAAGGTTGTTCTTCATTTAACATCTGCTTATCTAATTGTAAATCCCATTGATTCGGTAAGCACAATCCTGTATCACTTTCTCTTACACCACATAATTTATTTATATTAACAAGGAGTCCTGATATGTCTCCTTCTACCTTTTTAATGGTCTTCGAATATGGACCAGAGCCCTAAAAAAAAAAAAAAATAAAATAAAATAAAATAAAATAAAAAAATATATGGACAATATAAAAAATTAAACAAATAAATAAATATATATATATATATATATATATATGAATATATTTGCACACGTATACACATAAAACATATATTTTATAATCATTCCATTGTAAAGAATTGCCATTCATACAATATTCATTTTTTCTTAAAAATTAAAGCATATAATAAATTACATAAATATATATATATATATATATATATAATTGTGTTCAGGTAAACAAAACGAAAAAATATAACATATATATCAAATATATTATATATATATATATATATTTTTATTTTATTACATATGATTTCAATATATTTATATCTTCATCATCTAATGGCTTCGATTGAGTGGTAGTTTCTTCTTCCATATTTAATACGGACTCATAAATCTTAATAAATAAATTTATTATTTTTTTTTTTTTTTTTCTTCTTTCTTTTTTATTTTTTTCTATGAAAATCAAAATGTAAAAACATGTGAATGAATTTTTCTTTCTTTTGAAAAAATTATATTTCAAAAAATTATGATCAAAGAAAGAAAAAAATAATTATAAATTAAAAAGAAAAAATAAATATTTGTATTTTTAAAATATATGAAAATATTATTTTTTCTTTTATATATATATAATATATATATAATATGTATTTATTATTTTATACGTACTTCATTTTATATATATTATATATGTATCAATTTTTTTTATTATTTTATTTATTATTTTTTAAATTTGTAATGAACAGAAAAAAAAAATATATATATATATTATATTTTTAATGTAATTATTTTATAAAATAATTTAAAAAAAAAATTAGAATAAAATATATTTTTTTTTTTTTTTTTATTTATATTATATTTTCAATCCATATAATATATTTTATGCGAACATTTAAAAAAAAAACATTATTATATATATATATATATTATATATATATATATATATATATTATATATATATATGTCATATATATATCTTTTGTTATAAAACATTATTTCATATATTCTTTTTAAAAGAACAGATTAGGAAAGAAAATAATAAAAGGAGAATATATAATATTAAGAATTTATACTAAAAAAAATGTAAAAAAAACGAAAATATTTATAATGACGACTTCTTTAAAAATTTTATTTATGAATGTATTTATGTATATATTACAGAATAAATGAACAAATGGTATTTCAAATTTGTTTTTTTTTTTTTATATTGAATATATGATAAAGATTTAAAACATTAATAAAAGCATTTGAAAGAATAACCTATTATGAATAATTATAAATATTTACAATATAAATATATATATGTATATTATATGTATTTATGTATGTATATATGTGTATTATTAAAAAGGACAATTTCATATTTATTTTAGTTGCTTTTTATTTTGTTTTTTTTTTTTTTTTTTCCTCATATTTTTCATATAATATTATATTTAGAATATCTAAAAAACAAACATAGATCTAAAATGTTTATTTAACACATAGTTTGAATATTTATATTTCAGATGTTGTTAAAATATAATTATGAAATGAAAGAGGCGTTATGTAGTTTCATAATAATATGTATATATAATGTTTAAAAAAATATATACCGATTTATAAAACTATTTATTTATTTTTATTTATTTATTTTTTGTTTAATATATCATATAATATTTATCCGACTTGAATAAAAATCTTTTATTTTCTTGGTTCTTCCTTTTATTTTTATTTAATATTTATTATTTTTTTTCTTTTAATTACACCAATATAGATTATAAATATGAGTAATAATTTTGGGTGTATGTAATATAAAATAAATACACATATTTATATATTATTTACACATATATATATATTTTTAATTCTGTATAAAAATAATTTTTTTTTCTTAAAATAATATTTTTAAAAATTACTATTATATATATAAAATGTACCTTACATGTAAAATATCATTTGAAAAAATAAATTTTTTTTTTTTTTTTTTTTTATGTATGAAAAATATGAATTGTGGTAAATAATAAAAATATTTTATTTGTAATAAACATATAAATATATATACATATATAAATATATACTTAAATATATTTAAATATATTTAGCTATATATATATATATATATATATATATATATATATAGAACAATATATTTTTCAATGTTTTCATCATGCATTTATTCAACACCAAAAAATATTTTTTGTAGATGAAAAAATATACATAAACATATTTTTCTTTTTCTATCTTATATATAAAAATATATATAATATAATATAACATATATATTTTTATGCATTTTATATATAAAATTATTTTATTGTTTTGTTATTTTAAAATTTCTTTTTTTTTTTTTTTTTTTTTCTTATTGAAAATTTATATATAAGGAATATATTTATGAATAAAAAATATATATATCCATTTTTTTTTTTTTTTTTTTTTTTTTTTAAACATGCATATTACATATATATACAGAATTATATTAAATCAATGATTTATTATATATTATATGATATATATATATATATATATATATATATATATATATATATATTTTATATATATATATTTTATATATATATATATTTTTATAATATATGTTATTTATAAATTAATAAATATATATATAATAAATAAAAAAGTATATAAATATATTATATTTTAAATAAGAATTTTTTCTTTTTGAATGTAAATTTTAAAACTTTTAACTTTTGTTTTTTGTTTTATATTTTTTCTTTTTCTTATTCTTTTTTTTCTTTTTTTTTTTATTTTTCAATTTTGATTATTCCTATCCGTATATTTAAAAAAATATATATATTTTTTATATATTTATAATATTTTTATTTTTTCCTATAAACAAGAAAAAGAAAAAGAAAAAAAAAAAAAAAAAATATTCACATATATATATAATATTAATGTCCCTATATAATCATTTAAATTTATTTTTGTAATTTTAAATGTAAAAATATATATATATATATATATATATATATATATATATATATATATATAATATGTATATAATAATTTAATTATTATTTTAAAATTATTTTTATTATAATTAAAATGCTATATCATAATATTAATGTTATGTATACCAAAGAAAAAATATATATATAAATAAATATATATATATATATATATATTTATATATTTTGATAAGTTTATAAGTACGATGAAAGGAAGGAATAATAATCATGAGAAGAATATAGAGAATGAGAAAGAAATATATAACGTGAAAGAAGATCAAAATGTAAAGGATAGTAATGATAATATGAAGAATGATGAATTTATTTTACATCATGACAATTTAAAAGATATAGAAAATATGAATAAACAAAATGAAAATTATATTAAATGTACAAATAAAATTGAAAGTCATACAAATAATCACAATAATAATAATAATGATAATGGATTTTATAGAGATCATAAAAGGTTAGCTTCTTCATATGATTATGAAACATCAGAAGTAGTAGATACATATGAAGAAGGAAGCAATAAGTGCTACCAACCATCTAACAATATAAATAATAATTTAATGTTAAAACAAAGTTATATGAATAATACAAATGAAGAATATTATAAAACAGATAGTCTACAAAATACTCCATATTGTCAACTGGAATATATTAACAACATAAATGAACCATATAATAATATAAATAATGAATGTTTACAAAATAATATAAATAAAACGGGGGATATAACTAATCATATAATAGTACAAGAAGAAAGAGAAATAGAAAATATAGAAACAGAAGATAATGATAATGTTATTAATAAAGAACAAAATATAAAAAGAGAAGATTCAGAAAAGAAAAATGAAATGGGTTATATAAAGGATGAAACAAATAATATTTTTTCAAGTGATCAGATTAATTATGTAATAAGTGATGAAAAAAATGATCTCTCATCAAGTGATCACAATAAGTATGTAACAAGTGACGAAAAAAATGATCTCTCATCAAGTGATCACAATAAGTATGTAACAAGTGACGAAAAAAATGATCTATCATCAAACGATTTGAATAATTCCTTAAGAAGTGACGAAAAAAATGATCTGTCATCAAGTGATCACAATAAGTATGTAACAAGTGACGAAAAAAATGATCTATCATCAAGCGATTTGAATAATTCCTTAAGAAATGACGAAAAAAATGATCTATCATCAAGCGATTTGAATAATTCCTTAAAAAGTGACGAAAAAAATGAACTATCATCAAACGATCCGAATAATTCCTTAAAAAGTGACAAAAATATTTATATTTCTACAAACGATAAGAATAATCCTATACGGTGTGATAAAATTAATTATATTTCATCTAATGATAAGAATAATCAAGTAAGATGTGATAAAAAAATATATATTTCATCTAATGATAGTCAAAGTGATTCCTTACCAAAGAAATCGATACGAAATAATGTTGAAGAATTTATAAAAAGAAAACTTATGGAAAATGAAGATATGGCAAATAAATTTAATGTGTTTCATATAGGTATAAACAAAATCGAAGCCCTTAAGGATTTATATAGAGAATGTAAAAATAATTTTAATAAAAGCCTTAGAGAAAAAATAAATAAATTACATGAATTAAGAAAATATTATAATGAAGGTATATTTGAAAGGAATATAAGTGTTGATTATATTACCAATGCAGAAAAATTAAATGCTATAAAAAAAGAAAGATTGTCAAGATTATTTTTATATATTGAAGATATACATAAAGTAAAACAAGCATTAAAAGCAAAACAACATAATGATTTAGAATTAGAACATGATGAAAAAAAAGAATATTTTTATGATGCTTATGAAGATATAGAAGATTTCTTTATATTCGATCATGCACTTTCTTGTTTAAATAATGATGTTGAAACAATTTTTACAGAATGTGAAAATTCTTCTTTTTTTCGAGAAGATTCAAGTATTGATAATTTCTTAGATGAAGTAAGTAGTAAAGCAGATGAAGATTATAATAGGTTAAATATATTTGCAAGATTTTCTTTAAAAAATTATTACTTCTTTGATATAAATAAAAACTTATGTTCCATTTATGCATGTACACCTATGATTATTAAAAAATTTGCAGAAAAAATTAATTCTTATAATATAACAAAAAATGAAAAAGACATAAATAATGATAATGATAATCTCGAAAAAAATGATTTAGATTTTACTATTGATTCAAACAATAATGAAAAACGTAATATATATGCCAGTTGTGGACTTGAGAGTAATCATAATTTAGATGCATACGTACAATTTCATTGTGATAAGTGGCAAGAAAATATGTATGATGTTGTTGAAGTTAATAGTCTTGAATTAGATTTTAATAGATTAAAATGTAATATAATGTAATTCGTGTTATATCTGTATATTCTTACATGTCTTAATATGACATATTAGGAATTAAAATAAATTATTATAATATAATATAATATAATATAATATTTTTAAGTTAATTATTATTTATTTAATTTTTGTGTTTATACCTAATTATTTATTTATTTATTTATTTATTTATTTATTTATTTTTATTTTATTTTATTATTTTTTTTGTGTTTAATTTTTAAATAATAAAAAGAATTTAAAATATTCACATTTTTGAATGTATAAATTTATTTTTTGTATTTTCTTGTTTTTGTTTTTTAAGAATGAATATATATGTAAATTAAAAGAAAAATAAATATGTATATATATATATATATATATATATCTACAAATGAATTATATATATATATATATATATATATATAACTTTTGCAAAAGATATATGCATATATATTCATCTATGTATACGTATATTTTTTTTTTCTTTTGTTTTTATGATTCATTATATATTTAAGCGTATATACATTATATAATATACATATATAATGTATTCATTTATTATTCATAAAAAAAATGTGTATAATCTCATTTCAATGTTATGTATTATTAATGTTGTCATTATAATAATAATAATTATTATTATTATTCTAATTAATTATTTTGTGTTTTGTGTTTTTATCCTTTATATTTTAATTATTATAATGACTTTTATAAAGTGTTTTAAATATACAAATATAAAATAAAAAAAAAAAAAAAAAATGTTTTGTTCAATAGAATGATAAACTTTGATAAAATGGAATGTGACAACCATATTTGTTCTATATAGAAAATATAATTAAAAACAAACTTTTTTTTAACAATATAATAAGAGTTTAATAACAAATTAGTAGGTTAATTATGTGTATAAAAATATTAATTAGAACTCCCTTTTAATAAAAGGGGTTCAATGAAAAAAAAGAAAAAAAAAAAAAAGAAATGTATATGTATATATATATATATATATATAATAATTAACAAAATAGGAAACATATTTTTTAAATTTCCATTTAAATAAAAAAATACAAGATAAATATTATAATTATGCCAAATGTGTATAATATATATATATATTTATGGCGAGAGTATTATTATAAATTTCAAAATCATTATATAATGAACAAAAAGAAACGAAAAAAAATAAAACATTTATTTAAACAGGGTAACCTAAGGAGTAAAAATGACATATGTATATAAATATATATATATATATATATATATATATATATATATATATATATATATTTATTTATTTACTTCCATTTGTCTTTCCTTTCTTAGAATATTTTTCTACAATCTGTTTTCCATAAGGGTCATCATAAGTCAATGTTTTTAAGTAATGTACAATATCAACCCTTTCTTGCAAATTCGATAAACCCTTAAAATTCATACCAATATGTGACTCAACAAATTGTTGTGGATTTTTCATATACTTAAGTAAATTCACATCATTCCATATTATTCCTGATGTATATAAATCTGGAGATGTTTGAAAAGGTGAATTACCTTTACTCATTCCTGCTGTTCTATTATATACATTAAATAATGTAGGTCCCCAACTGGTAAATCCTGAATTTGTCTGACTATTATCAGGTGCTATCGAATGACATTGCTTACAATGCTTTTTAAATAATTTCTCTCCTCTTACTTTATCACCTGGAGGTAATACGAAATCATCCGGAAATTCATCATCTAACTTGCCTTTTTTTTTATAACCACCTATATTCATTATGTTCTTCTTTACTATTATTATCAAATAACAAACATATAAAATATAATTTATACATATATATATATATATATATATATATATATATATAATTGCTAATTTTATTTTTTGTTAACTAGCTATATATATATATTTTTTTTTTTTATCAACTAGCTATTTTTTTTTTTTTTTTTCCTTAACATATTGATATGTCTCTTTTTTTTTTTTTTTTTTTTTTTTTTTTTATTATTTGAATTGTAACATTATAAATTTATATCTATATATATATATATATATATATATATATATATATATATACATATATGTTGTTAAATTGATCATATTTAAAAATAAATTTAATTCTCCCTAATGATACAAAAAAATAATTACATATATATATATTTTTAATGGGTAAGAATATTTTAAAATGTCATTAAAAAATTTTCATTTTATATACATATTAATTTCTTTTGAGCATCTATAGATTTTATTCCTTTCTCAATATAAAAAGAATGATTACATAAATGCTTTTGAATATGTTAGGGGACACCAATTTAATTTAAAAAATATATTTTTTTCTTATATGTTACTACATAAATACATATATATATATATATATATATATAATAAAAGTAGAATTCTTTTTATTTTTATTTTTATTTTTTTTTGTAAAACAATTTAATGACGATAAAATTTTCTCGCCATAATATGAATAATTCAAAATGAACAATTAAAAAAAAAAAATAATAAATGATAAATATGTATTATTTCTTCAAACTTATATAAAGATTATTCATTTATATTATTTCTAATATTCTACGTTATGTATATATTATAAAGAAATAATCCTTTATTAATAAAGATATGTTTTAGGAATTATATTTAAAATAAAAATAGAACGTAAAAAAAATTATCACATACTTTTTGTTTTATGAATATGTATTTTTTTTTTTTTTTTTTTTTCTTAAGAAATATTTATAATTATTATTTCTTAAATATTATAAGGTAGGGAATCTTTTATGAATTATTATAAAAATAAAATGTATTAATATATGATTGATAAAAAAAAAAAAAAAAAAAAAAAAAAATGACACACCTATACCATTTTATATATTCTTATTTTGGATTTTTGAACCGTTATATAATAATTTAAAATTCGGATATAATCTTTTATATGGATAAAAGGAGAATATGAATTATATTATATTATACATATATATATATATATATATATATATATATATATATATATATATATATATATCTCAGAATGATAAAACATATTTATATATTCACCAGCTAATTTTCTACAAAATTAAAATATATCAGCAACAACAATAAATATGAAAAATATAATGTTTCTCTTTGTATTTAATTATTTATACAAAAAAATATATGATTAATATAATATTAAATATAGGATTAAAATAATTATTACACAGATGGAAAATATGGTTTTCTTATGAAAAGGTGTTTTATATTAACCCTAAAAATAATAAGAATATATTTTTTTCAATTCATTTTAACTACACACGAATACATTTCAGGAATGAAATATATATATATTATATATGTATATCTTTATTTTTATTATTTTATATTATATATATATATATATATATATATATATATATATTTTTTATGTTTTTTTTTAAAAAAAAAAGGATTTATATATAAATTAGAATGATATTTTTATTTCATAAAATACATAAAAAAATAAAATAATAATAAAATTTATAAGTTCCT
>NC_041705.1:420000-462500 GCF_900097015.1 Plasmodium sp. gorilla clade G2
TGAACCAAAAATACATTATAGAAAAGATTATAAACCAAGTGGATTTGTAATTAATAATGTAACATTAAATATTAATATCCATGATAATGAAACTACTGTAAGATCTATTCTTGATATGGATATTAGTAAACATAATGTTGGTGAAGATTTAGTTTTTGATGGTGTTGGATTAAAAATTAATGAAATAAGTATTAATAATAAAAAATTAGTTGAAGGAGAAGAATATACATATGATAATGAATTCTTAACTATTTTTTCAAAATTTGTTCCAAAATCCAAATTTGCTTTTTCATCAGAAGTTGTTATACATCCAGAAACAAATTATGCTCTTACTGGTTTATATAAATCAAAAAATATTATTGTTTCTCAATGTGAAGCTACTGGATTCCGTCGTATTACCTTCTTTATTGATAGACCAGATATGATGGCTAAATATGATGTTACTGTAACTGCTGATAAACAAAAATATCCCGTTTTGTTAAGTAATGGTGATAAAGTAAATGAATTCGATATACCAGGTGGTCGTCATGGAGCTAGATTTAATGACCCTCATTTAAAACCATGCTATTTATTTGCAGTTGTAGCTGGTGATCTAAAACATTTAAGTGCTACTTACACTACTAAATATACTAAAAAGAAAATTGAATTATATGTATTTAGTGAAGAAAAATATGTATCTAAATTACAATGGGCTTTAGAATGTCTTAAAAAATCTATGGCATTTGATGAAGATTATTTTGGATTAGAATATGACTTGTCTCGTTTAAATTTAGTTGCTGTTTCTGACTTTAATGTTGGTGCTATGGAAAATAAAGGATTAAATATATTTAATGCTAATTCTTTATTAGCATCTAAAAAAAATTCAATTGACTTTTCATATGCAAGAATTTTAACTGTTGTAGGACATGAATATTTTCACAACTACACAGGAAATAGAGTTACACTTAGAGATTGGTTTCAATTAACCTTAAAAGAAGGTTTAACTGTACATAGAGAAAATCTATTTTCTGAAGAAATGACTAAAACTGTAACTACTCGTTTGTCTCATGTAGATTTATTAAGAAGTGTTCAATTTTTAGAGGATTCATCACCATTATCACATCCAATAAGACCAGAATCTTATGTAAGTATGGAAAATTTCTATACTACTACAGTCTATGATAAAGGTAGTGAAGTTATGAGAATGTATCTTACTATATTAGGTGAAGAATATTATAAAAAAGGTTTTGATATATATATTAAGAAAAATGATGGAAATACAGCAACCTGTGAAGATTTTAATGATGCTATGGAACAAGCATATAAAATGAAAAAAGCAGATAATTCAGCAAACTTAAACCAATATTTATTATGGTTCTCACAAAGTGGTACTCCACATGTCAGCTTTAAATATAATTATGATTCTGAAAAGAAACAATATAGTATACATGTGAATCAATATACTAAACCAGATGAAAACCAAAAAGAAAAGAAACCTTTGTTCATTCCTATAAGTGTTGGCTTAATTAATCCACAAACTGGTAAAGAAATGATATCACAAACTACCTTAGAATTAACAAAAGAAAATGATACATTTGTATTTAATAATATAAATGTAAAACCTATACCATCCTTATTTAGAGGTTTTAGTGCACCAGTATATATTGAAGATAACTTAACAGATGAAGAACGTATTTTATTATTGAAATATGATACTGATGCTTTTGTTCGTTATAACTCATGTACCAATATATATATGAAACAAATATTAATGAATTATAATGAATTCTTAAAAGCTAAAAATGAAAATTTACAAAACTTTAATCTTACACCAGTAAATACACAATTTATAGATGCTATAAAATATTTATTAGAAGACCCACATGCTGATGCTGGATTTAAATCATATATTGTATCTTTACCACAAGATAGATATATAATCAACTTTGTAAGTAATTTAGATACAGATGTATTAGCAGATACTAAAGAATATATATATAAACAGATTGGAGATAAATTAAATGATGTATATTATAAAATGTTTAAAAGCTTAGAAGCTAAAGCTGATGATTTAACTTATTTTAATGATGAATCACATGTAGATTTTGATCAAATGAATATGAGAACATTAAGAAATACATTATTATCATTATTAAGTAAAGCTCAATATCCAAATATATTAAATGAAATTTTAGAACATTCCAAATCCCCATATCCATCCAACTGGTTAACTAGTTTATCTGTTTCAGCTTATTTCGATAAATATTTTGAACTTTATGATAAAACTTATCAATTATCAAAAGATGATGAATTATTGTTACAAGAATGGTTGAAGACTGTATCCAGATCTGATAGAAAAGATATATATGAAATCCTTAAAAAATTAGAAAATGAAGTTTTGAAAGACAGTAAGAATCCAAATGATATTAGAGCAGTATATCTTCCATTTACAAACAATTTAAGAAGATTCCATGATATCTCAGGAAAAGGTTATAAATTAATAGCTGAAGTTATTACAAAAACTGATAAATTTAATCCTATGGTTGCAACACAATTATGTGAACCATTCAAATTATGGAATAAATTAGATACAAAAAGACAAGAATTAATGCTTAAAGAAATGAATACAATGTTACAAGAACCAAATATATCTAATAACTTAAAGGAATATTTGTTAAGATTAACAAATAAATTATAAACAAAACAAAAAAAATTAAATAAATAAAGGAAATTTTTAAATTCTATACACTATTATAATGATTAACATATATATATATATAATATATATATATTATAATATTTTTTTATTTATATTAATATAAAAATTCACCTTTTATTTTATACAATTAATATAAATTTTTTTTTTTTATTATTTTATTATTTACAATGTATTTGTGAATCCATTCTTATTGTGTGCGTACCTTTCAAAAAATGTTTCCTTTTTTTCATATATGAAGAAATTTTTTTTTTTTTTTTTTTTTTTTTTTTTTTTGAACCTTCAATGTTGATTTAGAGAAAAAACTTATTATTTTTGTTTAATAGAATTAATAAATAGAAATAAATTATGTGGATACATAAAAAGATTATATTAGCAAGTGCAATAAAAAAAAAAAAGGAATTATATATACGTCTTTACATTGTATGCATAAAAATAAATTATAGTAAAATAAAAATAGGATTCAACCATTATAGAAATTATAAAAAATATGATAATGTGAACATAATATTAAATTATTTATATTATTATTATGTTCTTTGAAATTACAAAATATATCTTTTTTTTTATTTTTATTTTTTTATGTTTGTTTGTATTGTTTCGTATTTTATGTTGAAGGAAAATATTTATATATATGTTAATTTTTATATAGCAAAACATAATTCTTAATTAAGGCAATAAGGTCTTTTATTTGTTAAGGTGTTATGTTTTTCCTTTTATATTATTCTTACAAAGAAAAAAGAACAAATAATTAAATAAATCTATAATTATAAGAGATATATAGAATAAGGAACAAATGAAATATTATATATATATAATATGTCGTATTTTTTTGTTGCTTTATTTTCTAATAACTATTTATTATTGTTTCTTATTATAATTATAACTCAAGATCTATTTCATATTTAATATATATATATTTTTAATTATGAAGAAATTTTTATTGTTACAATTTTATATATTCAACAAAAATGTATATTTTTTATATCTTTTATTTTATTTGATTTATTTATTATTATTCTTTTTTTTATATAAAATTTTATATATAAATATGCACACATAAGAAGGAATTATAATTAATGTATATAATTAGTTATATGTAAATAATATATATATTAATATAATAATATACTTAAAACATTTTACTATATAAAATAAAATAATGATTAAATATATATATATAATATAATATATACCATTCATATTTATATTATGAATATATTATTAATATAATAAATATATACATATAATTATGTATTATTATAATAATCATTAAAAAAATCTTAATGCTCCAAATGTATAAAAAAAAATATATATAAAGAAATTAATTTCATATTAAAAATAATAATAACATATATATTATATATATTATATATACATGATATATATTCTAATATATCTATACATATATTATATATATATATATTATAAAGGTTATAAATATTTATATATATATTATAATATTAATAAATACCATATAATAAAATATTATAAATACAATAAATAAATAAATATATATATATAATATATGTATACATTAAATAATCATTTATTTTTCTCTTAATATATATAAGAGTAATATAAATAGAAGGAATATTAAATAAACATATATATAATATATATATTATATATGTAGTATTATATATGATAGAGTATATATTATATATATAAAGAAAAAATAGCAATAGAAAAAAAAAAAGCAAAAAAAAAAAAAATTATAAAAATATAGTGAAAAAAAAAAATAAGAATAAAATAATATTATATATAATAAAACATATATAATAATGACCACATATTATTTATTTTGTGGAAATTAATTTAAAAAAAAAGTTGAAGTATTTTTTTATTTTAGATATGATTAACCTAATATAATGTAGTGTAATTAATATAAAATAATATTATTTATAATAAATATATAAAAGTAAATTTTATATTTCATAAATATTTAATATTTATATATACATGTATATATATATATTATTTTTATTTACACTTTTGTTATATTATAATAAAAATAATATATATTTATTTATTTTGTTTTTTTTGGTGAATTAAAAAATATAAATATATATAATATATATATATATAATTATAATAATTTTATAGGGATGGAAAAAAAAAATTAATAGATTATATAAACAAATAAAAAGAACAAAATAAATTAAAAGATATATAGAAGAGAAAAAAAAAAAAAAAAAAAAAAAAAAAAAAAAAAAAAATAATGAAAGAATAGAATAGAATATATAAAATAAAGAATACCTTTTTAAGATATAAAAAATGAAAGAAGATTTATATCTTTTTTAATTTTTTTCTTTTTTTATATATATATTATATATATCATTTGAAAGGAATAATGAAATTATGTACATAAGAATAATATACTTTTTTTTTTAATATCATATTTTTAATGATATATAAATTTATAAGTATATTTTTACATAATCATTTATGTAATGTACATAACGTGAAGACTTTTGAGTTCAATATATAATATTAGAATATCATATAAAAAAATATATTTTTTTTTTTCTAAATATAAATATTTGATTTATGTATATTTAGTTATTATTATTATTATTATTTTTTAATTTATTATTATATATATATATATATATATATATTTTTATCATTTAATAAATTATTTAAGTTTTTATTAGTTACCCGTCATTTTTTATAATTTTAATTTTTCTTATTAATACCGAGCAAAATGACAAAGGTTGCTGCTGAAAAAGAAGAACCAGGAGTTGTTTATAAAGTGGCTGGTTCATTAGTTATTGCTGAAAATATGAGTGGAACTCGTATGTACGAGTTAGCTAAAGTAGGATGGAATAAACTAGTTGGAGAAATTATTAGATTAGAAGGGAATTATGCATATATACAAGTTTATGAAGATACTTCAGGTTTATCAGTTGGAGATCCTGTTATAAAAACAGGTAATGCTTTATCAGTTGAACTAGGTCCTGGTATTTTAGATAATATTTATGATGGTATTCAAAGACCATTAGAAAGAATAGCAAATGTATGTGGTGATGTATATATATATAAAGGTATTGATATGACATCTTTAGATCATGATAAGCAATGGCAATTTTATGCTGATAAGAAATTAAAATTAAATGATATTGTTACTGGTGGTGATATTTTTGGATTTGTTGATGAAAATAAATTATTTAAAGAACATAAAATTATGGCTCCACCAAATGCTAAAGGAAGACTTACGTATATAGCTCCAGATGGATCATATACATTAAAAGATAAAATATTTGAATTAGAATATCAAGGAAAAAAATATACATATGGTTTATCTCATTTATGGCCAGTTCGTGATCCTAGACCTGTATTAGAAAAAGTAACAGGTGATACATTATTATTAACAGGACAAAGAGTTTTAGATTCTTTATTTCCAACAGTTCAAGGTGGTACATGTGCTATTCCTGGTGCTTTTGGTTGTGGAAAAACTTGTGTTTCTCAAGCCTTATCAAAATATTCTAATAGTGAAGTTATTATATATGTAGGTTGTGGTGAAAGAGGTAATGAAATGGCTGAAATTTTATCAGACTTTCCTGAACTAACTACTAAAGTAGATAATGAAGATGTAGGTATTATGCAAAGAACTTGTTTAGTTGCTAATACTTCTAATATGCCTGTCGCTGCAAGAGAAGCTAGTATATATACTGGAATTACTTTATGTGAATATTTCCGTGATATGGGTTATAATGCTACTATGATGGCTGATAGTACAAGTAGATGGGCAGAAGCCTTAAGAGAAATCTCAGGACGTTTAGCTGAAATGCCTGCAGATAGTGGATATCCAGCTTATTTAGGTGCTAGATTAGCATCTTTTTATGAACGTGCAGGAAAAGTCAAATGTATTGGTTCTCCATCTCGTATAGGATCTATTACAATTGTTGGTGCTGTTTCTCCACCAGGTGGTGATTTCTCTGATCCTGTTACTACAGCAACCATGTCTATTGTTCAAGCATTTTGGGGATTAGATAAAAAGCTAGCTCAAAGAAAACATTTCCCTTCTGTTAATTGGTCTACATCCTTTTCAAAGTATGTCAGACAATTAGAACAATACTTTGATAATTTTGATCAAGATTTTTTATCCTTAAGACAAAAAATTAGTGATATATTACAACAAGAAAGTGACCTGAATGATATTGTTCAACTAGTAGGAAAAGATTCATTATCAGAAGACCAAAAAGTTGTTATGGAAGTAGCCAAAATTATTAGAGAAGATTTCCTTCAACAAAATGCATTTAGCGATTATGATTATATGTGCCCATTACAAAAAACTGTTGGAATGATGAAAATTATTTGCCACTTCTATGCTCAATGTTTAAGAACATTACAAGAATATGACTCAAGAGAAAGGAAAATCGGATGGGGATCTATATATAATACATTAAGACCAACTATAAATAAAATTACACATATGAAATTTGAAAACCCAAAAAATTCAGATGAATACTTCAAAAAGTATTTTAAGGCACTTGAAGAAGAAATAACAGTAGGTTTAAGAAACTTGATGGAAAAATGATTGTAACAAAAAATATAAAATAAAAGTGATTTATTTATTAGTTGAATAATTAAAGTTATTAATACTTATTTGTATATGATATGTCATATAACAAAATAAAATTTATATGTATATATATTAATACTTAATGAACAATTTAAAAAATAATTTGAATATTTATATTAGCACAAATATGAATAAGAAAAATAACATTATGATCTTCTTTTTTTTTTTTTACAATACATTTTTTAAAATATATTAATATATACAAGTATATAATAATTTGATATAATCGATACTTAAAGATAACATTATTTTTTTTATAGCAATATTTTTAATTTAATTTTTTATTTTACATTTTTAATTATTATATATACATATATATATGTGTATATTTATTTTATTTTTTTATTTGTTTTTTTTATAAAAGTGTACAAAATTTTATACACATAATAAAGTGAACAGTGAATATAGATATATATATATTTTTACATATATATGATATTTTAATTATATTTATTATTATTATATTATTATTTTATTTATTTATTTATTTTTTTTTTTTTTTTTTTTTTTTTTTTTTTTTTTTTGTTTATTATAAGAATGCAATAAAAAAAACAATCTATAAATATATATATATATATATATATTTATTTATTTATTTATATTAGAAATAGAAACATTTTATATTTTTACCTTTTTATAAACACATATAAATTATTTTAGCCATAAATATAAATTTTATAAAAATATATATATATATATATATATATATATATATATATATATATATACATATTTATATGCATATATTATCTTATTAGTATTATTCTTACTATTTTTGTTTCTTTTTAAAATTTTAATTGGTGTAATCATTTGGTTTTTTTATTTGTCTTTTTCTCTAATGTTATATAAAAGTATAATAATATCTAGTATTTTCATTTGTTTATCATACTAAGGTAATATTATTGAAAAAAAATTTCATTCTACAAATCGAAAATGTGTAGTATGTAACATTAGAACATCATAAATTATTTTTCCATTATATGTAATATAATGTAATTTTTTTTTTTTTCATTTATAAGTTTTTAAAGAAATATTCATAAATATATTTATATATTTATAATCATATATTTATAAAATATGAAGGAAAAAAAATGCAAGTAGATCAAATTATTAAAAGAGGTTTTTCTGAAGGAAAAAAAAAAAAAAAAAAAAAAAAATACACATGTATGCATGTTTCATATTAAATAATATAAAAAATTAAGAGAATATAAATTATAAAAAAAGAAAAAAGAAAATATATATATTAAAAGAGAATTTTTTTTTTTTTTTTTTTTTCATATAATAGATAGGTATTGATATTAAATAAAATAAAAATTACGTATGCTTATATATATTCACATTGTTCTTAATTGCAACCTTTCATAGATTATATATATATAAAAAAAAAAAATGTCATAGTTAAAAATAATAAGCCATATTTATGGTCCATAAAATATAGAGTTATATATAAACATACATATATACATATATATATATATATATATATATTTATTTATATTTATATTTAATATAATTTTAAAAATAAAATATTTATTTATTTAATATGGAAGTAATATTCCTTAGTTCGTTCACATTTATAATATTTTCTATATTATTGATACTTATAGTACCTTGTTATTGCTTTATAATAAAAGATAGTAATATAATGAATGATAGGTGGCAATATGAAAATAAGGAGAATACAAATAAGATAAGGCCATATAGAAAAAAACTTAAACATAATGTTAGTTTAAATAAAGATATAAAAGGAGATGAACATATTATGTCATCATATGAAAATGAGAAATATATAAAAAAGTTATTAGAAGATTATGAAAAATATAAAATTACAACATATAGTTCAGAAAATACTTTTTTTTTCCCAGGACAAGGCGAACAATATTTGTCTATGGGATTAGATACATATAATAATTATAAAGAATGTAAAGAATTATATAATAGTGCAAGTAAAATATTAGGATATAATTTAATGGATTTGATAAAAAATGGACCGATAGAAAAATTAAAAAATTCAGAAATAGCACAACCATCTATATATACAGTATCTATGGCTTCATTAGAAAAATTAAAAATTGAAAATAATGATGCTTATATGAAATTAAATTTATGTATGGGTTATTCATTAGGAGAATATTCAGCTTTAACATGTGCAAATTCTTTATCATTTGAAGAAGGTGTATATATAACAAAAGAACGAGGTAAAGCAATGCAATATTGTTCTACATTATATAATATGACAACTATTGCAATTGTAGGATTAACATTAGATAATATAAAGAAACTAATACAAGAAGTTAACAACAAAATGAATGATGATATCTTTATTGTTAGTTATATGACAGATAGAAAATTTGGTTTATGTGGAAAACCAGATACTATGGACTATCTTAATACATTAGCTAAAGAAAAATATAAAGCCATATTTACAAAAAAATTAGAAATAGCTGGTGCTTTCCATTCTTTTTATATGTTCCCAGCAAAAGAAGCATTAAAAAATGTTTTAAAACAAATAACATTTAAAAAGTTATCCGTACCTGTTATATCTAATGTGGATGGAAATGCATATGATGATCCAGTTATTATTAAAGATCTTTTAATTCTTCAGTTAACTAGCCCAATAAAAATTAATACATGCTTACAAAATGTTTTAAAACATGGATATAAATCAGGATATGAATTGGGTCCAGGTACTATAAATACAAATTTGTTAAGAGACTTATCAAAAAATACAAAAAGGGCAATCCCATATATATGATACAAACAAAATAATAAATATTAAATTAATACATACATATATATATTATAGTTATTTTTTATATATAGTTCATATTTATAATTAACAAAAAAAAAAATTGAAAAAATTTTATAAATTCACAATAAAAAGTATATATTATATTTTTAAAGGTTTAGTTAAATCATATTTATACGTATTAAAGATTTTTTTTTTTTTTTTTTTTTTTTTTTTTTTATGTACTAAAAAATGAAAAATAAGAGTAACTTTATAACACAAAAAAAAAAGAAAATATTTAAATAAATAAGTAAATATATATATATATATATATTTATATATTTAGCTTATTAAAAATCCTTGCTTTTCATAATATTTTTATTCGAGAACATTCTGTGTATATTTGTATTACATATATTTTCTTCTATATTTCTAAGATGAGTACACTTACTATTGTCATAATGGTTTGACTTGGTAATATTAAATTTACTATTATTTATATGTTTGATTGTATGTTCATTATTTATATTTGCTTTTTTTGGTGCCTTTTCTTTGATCTTATTTAGAAACTCCTGCACAGAATATATAGAATTTTTTTCCATATTCATTTGTAATTTGCAATTTTTTTTTTTCTCATTTAATATATTATCAAATTTAAAATTATTAACAATATTTAAAAGAACATCTTTTCTACTATATGAGAAATCTTCCTTTTTAATATTATTTGTTTTATTACTATATTGGTCATCATTTTTTATTCTTTCTTCTTTGTTATGTGTATAATCATAATTTTTATTATCATTAATAATATTATTATTATTATTTATATCACCATTATTTTTGTTTGTTCTCATTTCATATGGGCAATAATTCTCATTTTTATATCTATTAAATATTTCATTTAAACGGTCATGCATAATATTAAAATTTTTTTTTTTCTTTATATATAATTGGTCTCTTTGTTTTATTGTATTATTATTACTTAAAGGTTTATTTTTATCAACAGTTGCAATATTATGTCTTTTTATTGCTATGGTGCCATTTTGATCTTGATATGTATTATTAATATGTCTCAATTTAAATAATTGTTCGTATACATTTTTTTTTTTATCATCCTTTTCTTGTTTTTCCTTTTCTTTATTTTCATAATCTTTTATATTTTTATTATATTCCTTTTGTAATAATTCTTCATCAATATATTCTTTTTCTTTATTATATTCATAAATAATATTTTCTTTATCTTTATATTCAACATCTAAACCTTCCCCCTTCTGATTTTTTTTTTTTTTTTCCACCTCCATATTTAAATGGTTATTCAATGTTTTAATATTATTATTATAATGAGAATCAACATTATGAATTCCATAATTTTTATTTTTTATTCCATTTTTATAATTTTTTTGTTGGGAACTTGGAAACATATTTGAATTGCTTATATAATTATTATTTTTGTTACTAGAATTATTATAATTTCCATTATATTTTAATTTATTTTGCATACTTAGTAATTGTTTTATTTTATTTACACTTTCCTTTATTTTCTTTTGTTCTTCTTGTTCATAATATAATTTTTTATCTTCATGTTCTATATAATTTTTATTTTGTTCAGATGAAAGTTTATATTTTATGTAATTATCTTTTATATTATCACCTTTAGGAAGATTATTTGTATTATAATTATTATTTGAAGACGAATGACCTGATGATACTGTGTAAGAAATATTTTTTATTTTATTATTATTATTATTATTATTTATTTTTAATATTTTTCTTTTTATTAACCATTTTTTTACATTATATTGTATTAAAGCAATACATTTTAAAAACCATACCAAGGTTGTATTATATGTGTATATAATTTTACGATTATTTACTAAACTATTAATATGTACTTTTATACTTTGTTTTTTTTTTTCTGTTTTGTCTTGTATATATATTTGTATATTACTTGTTGTTTTATTAGATAGATCTTCATAAATAATATCCCATTTATTATCTTCAATTTTTTGTTTTCTTTCGATTTTTTCTTCTTCAGGTATTTCTAATGATGAATGAAAATCATAATAACTATAATTACTATGATAATTATTACTATTCTTTTTGGTTGTGCTGCTTTTTATTTTATCATGTATGTATGATATATTTGCTTCACTTCCTTCAAATAAATTTTCATTTTTGTGAATCATATTCTTTTTTTCATCATATTTTAAATTAAAACTACTATATTTTTTCCGATCCAATTTTAAATTTTCATAACTCCAATGTGTTGTTTTTGTATGAATAGGAGTACTCATTATTTTATTTAAAAATGTGGTCACTTTTTTCTTTCTAATTTTTAATATACATTTTTGAACTTCATTAATACTAGACATGGCAGTTTCAATAAATTTCTTTTTATTATTGTCATCTGTAGAGGTAACATCACTTAATATTTTTTTTTCTTTATCATTTTTCATAATATTTGAAAACAATTTTGTAGAATCCTTTAAAGATTTATCGGGTAATATTTTTTCTGTATGATTTTGTATGAATATATTTTTTTTATTCTCTTCATTTTTCTCACTATCATAATGAGCATCCGTTTTACAGTTCACATGATCATCTTTTTCAATAATATCAGTACTTAAAATAATATTATCAATATCATTTTTATTTGTTTTTTTTTCTTTTATAGTATCAATATCTTTGTTATTTATACAAACATTATTTTGTTTATTATTCACACTATTTTTATATTCATTAGATGTAATATCATCATTTGTATTTTCCATATTATTTTGTTCCTTAGATATATTATCAGAATATAAAACCCTTTCCATCGAATCGTATGTAGTATTATATATATCTTTATTATATGTTTCCTTCAATTTAATCATTTCTTTTTTTATTTTTTTAATTTCCTTTTTCAATCTTTTAACTTGATTTTTTTGCTTCTCATTTTTTTCAATCTTATCAATATGATTATTATTGAAATTTATATTTTTTTGATCGTCTTCAATTTGTTTATTCACAATAATATGATCCTTATTTGATATTATAGGTTCGTAATATATATTATTATTTTGATTATCCTTTATGCTATGTACATATATATTTTTTTTTTTGTTTTCATCTTTTACATTATTATCAATACCTTTCGTTTCTTCTTCATTATATATAATGTGTTTGTAATCTTTTGTATCCTTCAATTCATTTATATTTATATTATTTACATTGTTCATTTTATTTATTTCTTGTAACACATCTTTGTTAGATATATCATTGACATTATCATCATTTTTGTTGTTATTTAACAAATAATTATTTTCACACTCTTTCTCTGTTTCATTGAATAAAGTATCATATTCACCATATAATAAAACATTTTTCTCGATATATTCAATAACTTGATATAATTTAAAATATTCCTTTTGATCATGTAGTCTTATTAAAGTATTATCCTCGAAAAATTCGTTGCTAACCCAATTAAAAATAGTATAGCTATTAAAAGGTCCTTGTTCTTTGTTATCATCATCTATATAAACCCAATATAATGTCCTTTTTGTATTTAATAAATTATCGAATATAGTACTTATATGTTTATTTTGTGATAACAAATTATCATCATTGGAATTTATAAGATTATTTGATTTTATAAGATTATTTGATTTTATATCATCATTTGTTTTTATATCATCATTTGTTTTTATATCATCACTTGATTTTATATCATCACTTGTTTTTATATTATCACTTGTTTTTATATCATCAAATAATATTTTTTTGTTCATATTTTTGATACTATCTATTTCACTTTTCCATGAAAAGTCATTTTTTAAAAATTCCTCAGACTGAATTTTTTTTAATAAATGATTATATACAATAGCATTTTTTAAATATAATTTTATTTTCCCTTTTATATTATCATTATCAAAACTTATTGAATTTTCATTGTCATAATATTTTTTATCTTTAATGTGTAATTCGTTTCTATGAAGAACTTCTATTTTATCATTTTTCAGATTCTTTCTTAAAATATATAAGGTAAGAATTTCCTAACAAAAAAAAAAAAAAAAAAAAGAAATAGATTGATAAATGGAATGATATAATATGATATTATGAAATATACCCATCGAATAAAATGTGAGAATTATATAATTGTATATATATGGACGTATCATACATATAATAATAAATTTAAACATACAATATGAATGAATGAATAAATAAATATTATATATATATGTAATATATTTTTTTTATTATTATTTATTTCTTTTAAAATCCTTACATTATTTTCTAATAAATTGAATATATGAGTAATGTTCATTTCATATGACATCATACATACTTCCTTATCTCCCATTTTTACACACATATACCAAGGCGTTTCATAAAAGTTTTCTTTTGAATTGTTGTCCTCTAAATGATCTTCCACTTTGATATTTAAACAATAAACAATATTATCATTTTCATTGTCTTCCTCTTCATTATTATATATTCTCTTGTTATTTGTTATAAATTCTATTTCAATACTATGAATATATAAGTTGATATCCATTTTGGTTATTTATTTATTAATATACATATATAAATAAACTTGTATATTTGTGAACTATAAAAAAGAATGTATCATATTAATTACAAAAAAAAAAAAAAAAGAAAAAAAAAAAAAAAAATTAAAATAAATATAATATGTAAATGTTATGAATATAATTACTGTTAAACATGAAGTGAATACACACCTAATAAATATAACAAATAGTTGTGTATTTATATATTAAAACAAGTTTAAGAAAAAATAAATATATTAAAACAAACTAATAAATAAATATATATTATATATGTGTATATTGTTGTGTAATATATACAAGAAATAATATTTAATTAATTATTTTTTTTTTTTTTTTTTTTTTTTTTTTTTTAAGCACATATTCTTCCCATTTCCGGTTCATTTCCATATATTTTTTAATGCAATATAAAAAAAAAAAAAAAAAAAAAAAATTTAAAGAAATATATATATTAAATAATTTCCTTATTTTTAAATAGTGATATACCACTGTATAATATAAATAATAATTTTCTCTTTTTTTATTTTTTAAGTTTGTGAATTATTATATATATATATATTTTACTTTATTTATATATAATTTTTTTTTTATATTAATCTATTTTATTTATCCAATATTTTATCCTAATGATGTAATTTGATTAATATAATATCAGTATTTTTATGAAATGTACCTTTAAAAAAAAAAAAAAAAAAAAACATGCTTTTCTCTCTTTTTATGAAAAGTTTTAAGAGGCATAATTGTAAAAGGTTTGACATATTTGTAACTTATAATCATTACTTTATAATTAAAAAATGGATTAGTTACACATCATATAATAAAATACATGAGAAAGGATTGAATAATTATCTTTTCGAATTGTATAAATCTATAGAAAATTGTAATACTGGAAATTCATTATTCAAATTAACACATAAAACATTAACTTATCAAATACATGATTTATATATATGGAGATTAATAGAAAAAAAATTTTATGATTTACAACATGATTTAACCCCTAAAGAATTATCATGTATAATAAATTATTTTAAACAAATAAAAATTAATGATAGCAAAATATATGATAACAGTATTGATATAATACTTTCTACAATTGATAAATATTCTATTCATGATTTATCTATTATATGTTTGTCATATACCTATTTTAATAAAGTTAATACAATTTTTATGAACAAAATTGCAGACCAAATTACTAAATTGTATGAACAAGAAAAGGATAATATAAACAATCTTACCAAAAAAGAATTAAAAAATACTTTTATATCTTATGTTCATATAATAGGATCCTATGCAAAAATAAATCATAAAAATATAGAAATATTTAAAATAGCATCTTTATATATAATCGCGGCATTTAATGCAGATATAAAAATTTCATCTAAAATGTTGATAAAAACTTTAACATCGTATAGCAAGTAGGTGAAAATGAGAGGTGTACATATATATATATATATATATATATATATATATATTTATGTTTATTTATTTATTTATTTATTTATTTATTTATTTATTTATTTATTTATTTATTTATTTATTTATTTATTTATTTATTTATTTATTTATTTATGTGTTACATACTACCCACAATAATATTTTCAATATATAGACTTTAATATTAGAAAAAGCAAACATATATTTTTTTTTCTATTTATAGTGTAAAAATTAAGCACACAAAAATACTCGATTTAATCGCAAAACAAGTACCCATAATGAAAATTACGGATGACGAATTAAGGGTTTGAGAAAAAAAAAATATACATATATAATATATATATATATATATATATGTATAATATATATATTATTTTTTGCATATGTTTTGGTTACATTTTAACAAAAAAAAAAAAAAAAAAAAAAAAAATAGTATAAAATAAAAAAATACATAAATAAATAAATAATATATGTGACTGTTATTATTATTTTTTTTTTTTCTTACTTTTTGCAGAAGATGAAAAATAATTTTGATCAATTAAAATATTCTAATGAAACGTTTGATAAATATATACAATACAGACTCTTTTAATACTATAAATGTGTCTGAATAAAATTAATTATATGTTGAATTAATATATTATTTATTATTATACATTTCTGTTTGTTAATCATTATTCTTTTTTTAACATATTTATGTTTTTAATTTATTCATTTACATTTTCTTTTCTTTTTTTTTTTTATTTGTTACTTGTTTTTTCTTTTTTTTTTTTTTTTTTTTTTTTTTTCCTTTTAATTTGTTACAATGTTTTAATTTTGTTCATTAGAAGCTGTAGGGCGTCACCCAAATATGCAGCATTATGATTATATGTATTAAAAAAATTACTCTCTAAACAAACTAGTTGGGTTTTTAAATCTACTCTCTCATCACCTAAGACTTGAATAAATTTGTTTTTTTCTTTTGATGATAAGGATAAATCTTTTATATTAGCTGTAAAATAACATATATTATTTTCTTCATTATCAACAATTGAAGAGCCATGCCAAATTACTGAATATTGAAAATTGTGTGGAAATGTAAATCTATCATGATCTAATGTACGTGGTAATGTTGATTCATGTTGTAATTTGGTTAATGGTGTTATAAATGCACTTGGATTTTTTTGTTTTATATTTTCTTTATCATGTGTAAGACTTAATAATTTTCGAATACGATATTTATTTCTAAATTTAAAATGTCTTCTTGTTCTATCTTTTCCCACACAAACTTTCAAAATCTCTTTTTTAATATTTTTACTAATAACACTTGGTGTTTCACATACAGTAGTTCTATCTTCTAATCTTATAATGGGTAATTTTAATTTTGTATTTTTTTGTTCTTCATTTAAAGTAACTCTTTCTCTTTTTTTCCTATTCTTTTTATTTCTAATTTGATTAAACATATAATACTTGTTTTTTACATCCATATCTTTATATATTTCATTATTTATATTATATCTGCTAAATGTATGGAAAGAAAAAATATTCTGTTTATTATAATAACTATAATTATCAATTTTATTTATTTTAAATTCACAATATTTTCTCCATGGGAAATTCCAAAGTTGAGTTTTCACAATGTTAACATTTTTCACAGCATACATATTAAATATATAAATAAATTTTTTTTATTTTTGTATAATGATATTTATTTAATTAACGATATTTGAATTTTATATATTCCCATTATGTCACATTTTGCTAAATTTTATAATTATAATGCCCAATAAAACGGAAAAATAATATCAATTTTATATATATTTATAAATAAATACTTTAGAATAATTTAATATATTATAATACATACATATATAAATATATCTTATATATATATATATATATATGTTATATATTTTTTTTATGTTGTACATAAAATGTACATTTTTCGTGTGTATTTGAATATTTCACATGTGAGCCATAAGGAATTAGCCTACATTTAAACATTGATCAACAAAAAAAAAAAAAAAAAAAAAAAAAAATAGGAAATATTATAAATATAGAATATAGGAAAAAAGAAAAAAAAAATAAAAGAACATAATAAATAAAAAATAAAATATATATATATATATATATATATATATATATATATATATATATATATATATATATTTTATATACATATATTTATTTTTATTCATTTCATTTTTTCGATTTAGTATGTATCCAATTAAAATATGATAAGAACCTCAATTTCAAAGAATAAAAAGAATGTTCAATTTTTGTAGCAGGCTATTATACAAAGGGAAATATATACCTGTTGGTAGAAGGGTTTTTAGAGAAAAGTTGATAAAAGGTAGAAAACAAAAATCTCCAATAATATTATTACCTCCATACATAACAGTACATGAATTACGCATAATGTTAAATATAAATTATGAAACATGTTTTAAAGCTGCTAATGTTTATAAATGTGGTAATGTATATAGATGGAAAGACTCAGAAGATAGAGTTTTTCAAACAGTAAACAAAAGGAATGTTATTATACCATATAGTACTGCTGCATATGTTAGTAAAATTTTTAAATATAAACCCAAGCTCATTCAAGTTGAATTAAATTGTGAAGAAGATAAATATCATCATGAACAAATGAACCTTTTAGATATATATAAAAATACTTATATAGAAGAAAAAAAATACTATGATGAATTTTATTTCATATCTCAGAATAATCAAAAAAAAAATAGTAATGAATTAAAAAATTTTAATAATCGTGGTTTAAAAAATGAAACAAAAAATTATAATATAAATAATGATATATCATCATTACTTATAAATGATAAATATATTTCATCCAATATATATACTAATAATAAAAAAATAAATGATGAAAAGAAAAAAAATTATTATACAGTCATATCTGTTATAGGACATATAAATCATGGGAAAACAACACTTTTAGATAAAATAACAAATAATAATTTAGCTTTAAATGAAGCTGGATGTATCACACAAAATATTAAACCTATACATTTTGAATATCCACCTTTTAAATTTACTTTTTTAGATACACCTGGTCATGAAGTTTTTCAAATATTTAGAGGAAGAGCTGCATTCCTTTCGGATATATTAATTATATTAATATCTTTAGAAGTAGGTGCGGAAATACAAACAGAAGAAGCTATAAAATATGCAGATAAATTCGACATTCCAGTTATTTTTGTTTTAAACAAAGCAGATATATATGGATCAAATGAATCTGTAGTAAAAGCTGAATTAAAAAATCAATGTCGAAAAATGTATGATGAACAAATATTAAAACACAATTTTTCAAATGAAATTGATAAAGCCATAACTATATCATCTTTAACAGGTTATAATATACACAAGTTAATTAATAGGATATTTTTTTTATCTCAACATATGAATTTGCCTTACAATAATATAAATGACCATAATATTAATTCTAATAATATTGATAATAATGTAGCATATGAGTCGATGAAAAAAAATTTTCTTATTCGACAAAATGAGGATGATATTAATATTAACCATTTAGATGATAATAATAATAATAATAATAATATACATTTAAATAAAAATAATCCTACACATGATAACTCCAACCTTTTGAAAAAATATATAAGAAAATCTGATTTTTTATTAGCTTTAGATACATATCCATTTGGTATGGGTATGGTAGTTGATATCAGTAAGAATTCGAGTAAAGGAACTATTCTTAATGTTATTATAAGAAACGGATTCTTTATTGAAGGGAATTATTTTATATGTGGATCAGCATATGGAAGAATTCAGAAAATGTATAAATTTAATACAAACTTTAAAGAAAGTTGTACTTATGCTTCTGTTGGTATGGCTATACAAATAACAGGGATAAGAAAATATGGAAATGCAACAACAGATGATCTTATTTTTACTCTACCACAAAATAATGCTTTTAGATTATGTCAGTATAGACTTATGGTAGAAAAATTATCGACCTTACAAGTAAGTGGAAAAGAAATATCTGTTTCTTGGGAAAATGATATGAAAAAAAATGAATTTCATGCAGAAGATATTTATGAAAATAGATTAGAAATGTCAGATAAAAGAAAAGCTATTGAAGAATTTGGTGTTGAAAATGAACCAATATTTAATGATATAACGTATGAAGAATTTCACAAAAGTAATACTCAATTAAAAAAAGAACAAGATAATTATATCGAAATAGAATTAGAAGAAGAAAATGAAAATGAAAATGAAAATTATAAATCAAATGTGGAAAAAATAAAAAAAATTCAAAATGTCTTATCTAATGATAAATATGACGATTGTATCGTAATACCTCATGACAATACATATTCATTTTTAAAAACGTCCAAAGAAGAAGAAATGCATGTTTCAAAGAATACACAAATTTCTTCTTTAAATAATACGAACCAAACTAATGTTAGTGATACACAAACGTGTCAACCAAAGGAACAAGTGAAAGGAGAAACGATTTCAATATGTACAAACAAAATTAATGTTAAAATGGAAAAAGAAGGTGATATTATAAGTGATAAACTAATTAATGATAATAAAAAAGGTTATAAAATATGTCCTCAAAATAATTCGGAACCATCACATAAAAATAAAAATCACATTATAAAAGACCAACATAATAGGGAATATAATAATGAAACAAAAGAAGTACAAGTAAATATAAATAATATAAATAATGAGGAGAATATTACATATTCTAATTTAAATAATGAAAAGGTGGAATCGTACAACGTGGAAGCTACAATTCCATCAAGAGGTAGAAAAAATAAATATAGTAAAAATATATATGAGATAAATAAGAAATCAACATTTAAAGAAAATGTGACAAACGGATCTAATAATAATAATGAAGATAATTATAATTCTAAAAATAACGAAAATAATGATTTAAGTGCACCTTGGTATTATGAAGAAAGCGAAGAAACCTGGGCAAAAAAAGTATTACAAAGAAATGATGAACTTATGGAAACATGGAGAAATAAAACAAAACAAAGAGAAATAGAAAAACAAAGACAAATTTTTTATGAAAAACAAATGATATTAAAAAATGAAATGATCAAAAGAAATCTTCTAGGAGAAGAAAAGTTAACAGAAGAACAAATTAATGCTTATTTATATGATGATCCAAATAAAAAAAAGAAATATCATACAGATGTTAATGAAAATGATCAAAATGATAATGAGACACATACAGAAGATAAGTTCAATTTACCCAAAAAAAATTGTCCAGTTATACCTATAATAATAAGAACCAATTATGTTGGTATATTCGATATCTTTCTTGATGAATTTGAAAATTTGCAAAAGAAATATAATGTGAAAATATCTGTTGTACATGGTGGTATAGGACCAATTACACCAAATGATGTGGTACATGCAGAAGTAGAAAGTCATTTTGGATATTGTTGTATTTATGCTTTCCAGGTTAAAGTATTACCTGATTCGGTAAAACAAGCAGTCCTCTCAAATATTGTAATTAAACAATTTGATGTTTTTACAGATTTAATAGATGATATTGTTAAACGAATTACTAACATTAAAGCATTGATTGCTCACAATATGTATGTAAGGAGTCTTAAGAAGGAACGAACACAGGAAGGAATGTAGAAAGGATATATGTGCAATGTATTTCTTTACATATATTATTATTTTATTTTATTTTTTTTTTTTTTTGTTAATCTCATAAATAAATATTAAAATATTTCTTTCGATTTCATTAAGATTTATTCTTATAAATATGTTCATATATATATATATATATATATATATATATATATAAATTTATAAAGGTTTCATTTTTAATTTAAATTGTTTTAGTTTTTAATATATAATGAATTATAAGTATTTAATAAAAAAAAAAAAAAATCAATTATATTTACCCATCTAAATCTTTAATAAATATACGGAAAAAAAAGTTTTTTTAAATATATAAGCATTTATATAATGTGTTTAAAAGAATAAAAAAAAAGAATTATTTTTATTGTATATTTTATTTTGACATTTTATATATATGATACGAAAAAATATGAAAAAAAATAAAAAGAATCCACTATCTTCTTGAATATAAAAATTTTGATCTGAAATGTTAGTAATCTGTTCCTTGGTGTATAACTTCATATTAATAATTCCCTTGTTATTTATTTATTTATTTATTTATTTTTGCCTTTTAATTTATTACTTCATATATCATACAATAATAGTTGTTCTTTGATTTGGACTAGAAAAAACAACAGTTGAAAGATTCATTTGTGATGGTGAACTAAAAACTGTTCTTGTTGCTACGATGGGAACCACAAATACATATTGTGGAGGAGACACATATATTGATACACCTGTCTTATATGAGGGCATTGAATTTGGCATATATAATATAGACATCTTGCAAAAAACAAACAAAGAAAAATATAAGAAAAAAGTTGAATAAAGGTGTATGTTATATAATCAAATGTTCTACAAAACAAAATAAAATAAAATAGCATTCAAGTAATTGAAAAATCAAATGTCTTAAAAAAAATATCCCAAGTATATAAACATATATTTCTTTTATTATTTTATATATAAAAAGTAATAAAAGAAAAAATCTAGTTATGGAAATATAAAAAATATATATATTTAATTTTATTTTTTTTATTTTAAATAAACATGGAAAATAAAAAAAAAATATATTTATCCTTTTAAAATTATATTCTTAATAATTTTTTGAAATAGCCATCAATTTTTAGATATAATTACTAATAAAATATATATATATATATATATATATATATATATATATATGGAAACAGTTATAAATTTATGAATCATCAGGAATGTAGCTATTTATGTATTCTTAATATTTAAAAAATAAAATAATTATATAGAAAAGTCGAATTATTTTTTTACAAAGGTAATTTTTTTTTTTTTTTTAGCTAAATTGCAAATTGTATTTGAACTTTTTATTTTCAAATAGCTGTCTAGCTTTTTTTTCATGTTTTTTTTTTTTTTTTTTTTTTTTTTTTTTTTTATTTTAACATTGCTATATGATTAATGTTTAATATTATTTTATCTTATAAAAAATTGCAGTTCACATGAAATTTAAATTCATTATTTATAAAGGTTACAATATTCATATTTTTAAAACAAACATTGAATCACTGATATTGTTCTTAAAATTTAAATTGTTATATATAAAAAGTATAATACTAATGTATGAAATAAAAATCATAAAATATTATGTAGGTATAACCTCTTGTATAAAAGCAAATATACATATATTTTTTTTTATTATTTAATTTTATTTTGGATATCTTATATATACTTAAAAATATATTACATATATAACATGAATTATGTTTTTTATATTTATATATAGATATAATAAATAAGAATACCATAAAATTTTAGTGCAGACAAAAAGTGAAATAAATATGCATACGTTCTTTGAGGATTTTATTACATATATATAATATATATATATATGAAATATAAGTAAAAAAAAAAAATTTAAACAAAAAAAAAATTCTTAATTATTATTTATTAATTAAAAAAACAAAGGTACTCAAATATGTATGATAATAAATTCAATACATAAATGGAATTAAATATTATATATACATTATAGACATAAAGTATTATATTTAGAATGAACGTATTTAAAAAAGAAACATTAAAAGAAAAAAAAAAAAAAATAGTAAACTTTTTAAAATTCTACATAAATATTACAAATATAGATATAAATAGTTTGATTTAAATATAAGATATTAAAATAAAATTAAGAATTAATTTATAAGTAAATTCTTCTTGTCCTTATATGATCTTTCTTTTGTTCTCAATAATCCCATATGTAGAAAGAATGTTTTTTCTTTATATTATTATTAACTATTTAAAAAATCAATATCTCGTTGAATATATATAAAATACGTAAAATAATATTCATTTTATTTTTATTTCATTCCATTATCTTCTTTATTGAAAAATTATATAATTACAGTAACTGGTGAACTATAGGCGTAACTAAGACATAATTGTTGTGCAGGAACCACATGTATATTTTTAACTACAGGGATATTATTTGGAAAGGTGTATACAACTGTTTGTGGTACAACTCTATATGTCGTTGTATAAACGACAGGGGCTTGTTGTAATGTAATTACTGGAGCTATTATCGTTTCCATTATTTCCTGATATAAAAGAAGTATTTATAAATAAATATTAATGCATACATATTTTAATATTGACATTTATTAATATATGTAATTTTTTTTCACATTCATATATTCCTTTTTCTTACCTAAAAATAAAATATGTATATAAAGAATCGTATTTCTTAAATCTTTAATTTAAAAGTCAATAATTCCTGTAAGTTGAAAAAATATATAAAATTTTATAAGACACACAAAAATTATTATTATGTAAAATATAAAAATTTTATAATAATATAATTATTATTATTTATATAATTCAAAAAATATAAAAAAAATAATAAGAAGAAACATTATATATTATAACATTGCAATTTTTTAATTTTTTTCTGGTGTTTTTTTGAAGAAGCATATAATATTTGAATGAAAAATTTATAAATATATATTTATAAATTCAAGATACATATGTAGATAATATATATATGTGTGTTTTATATAAATACATCTTCTATTTTTAACAAACCTGGATTCTGTTTTTTTTTTTTTTTTTTTTTTTTTAATATAACTATGGTTTTAATTAATGTTTTAATTTGAATAAAGAAATTTATGATCTTAAAATGAATAGTAAACTTATAAAAAATATGAAGAAATGTGCAAGTTTTTATACATAAAAAAATATATAAAATAAATATATATATATATATGTATAAGTACATATTATATATAAATATTTAAAGTATAAAAGAGTTTGTGTCTTTGTTCTTGAATTAAAATTTTTTTTTATTTAAGTAAATAATTTTATCTTTTTTATAAAATTATATAATGTATAGGGTATTTTATTTTATTTTGTTTTATTTGATTTGATTTTTTTTTTTTTTTTTATTTTGTTTTATTTATTATTATTATTTTTTTTTTTTTTTAATTTTTTATGGTTATGTTTGCATGCATATAAGCCTTGTTAACATTTAGCTAGAAAAATAGCTGTTGATTTTTCAAAATGAGTACAAAATTATTAAAGACACTTGTAAATTAAATTAAACAAGAAAAGCAGGATTATAAATGAGAATGTATATTTATAAAACGATGATTTTTTTTTCATTCTTTCTGCTTTTTTTTTTTTTTTTTTTTCCCATTCATTTAATTAATTTTTTTTATCTTATGTGTTATATAGAATACTATATATCAAGTATATATATGTTACAAGATGAAATTAAGTAAATTTATTAGTTCTCTATATATACATTTAAAATACATAATATACTATAGTTACATTTCATATATGAAAAATAAATATGATAATATATATATGTACTGTGCTTTTAAAATTATTACAGTTTAAATAAAATATAATATATAGAATTAAATAAATGAATATATAATATGCATAAAAAATTAATAAAATATAATATAATTTTCAACTCTTACACATTTGAGCATACTCATACATATATAAATTAAAATTATGTATAAAATTTATTGCATTGATATTTTTAGAGGAGTATATATAATGATATATTAAATATTTTCTTCCTTATATTAAGAATTATTTAAAAAATACAAAATGAGTATAACATATTAATTAAGAATATATTAAATAAATAATTTTATAAGAGGTTTTTTTTTTTATTCTATTTATTTTATTGGTATAATATAATCCTATAAATGGATATATATATATATATATATATATATATATATATATTATCTAATAAGTCGTATTTAACTATAGCAAAATATTATACATGTTTCCATATATTTCATTTTAAACAAAATTACAACAAATAAGGATATTTTCATAAAATACTGGTTATTCATTTATTTTTTAAGAATATATATTATTTCGCACAATTATATTTTTATAATTATTTTAAATTTTCCATTATATATATATATATTTGCATACATATATGTGTAGCAATAATTAAGGGTTATTTTTTCTCTATTTAAAAACTAATAAAAATAAAATATATTTTTCCAAAATTAGTATATATTTACATATATATATAAGGATATATGAATTTGAACTTTTATAAAATAACAAATTTTTTGTCATACACCTAAAAAAAGCATTACAAAATTTTGGAATACAATAATAAATTCTATATATATAGAATAAAGTGAAAATGTGGAAATATATACAAATTATTTTCCATTGTTTCTTTCCTCTTTTTTTTTTTTTTTTTTTTTTTTTCCTTGTAGAAATATTAAATTATTTATTTTATTTTTTTTATAATACATATTAAAAAAATAATAAGAATTAATATTTTTATACACATGTATATATATATTCATATATATGTATACGTCAACTGGATGTAAATTAAGACTTTTTATATATTTAACATGGAAAAAATAAGTATATACTTAAAAAATGAAAAAAAATATATATACATATAATATTTCATTATACAATATATTATATACACATATATATATATATTTTTTTTTTTTAAAATAATAAAATAAAATTAATAAAAAATTTGTATTGTATTTGATAAATATGTAAATTTTTTTTTTTTCATGTTTTCCATATTTTCTTATATTCATTTTGCACAAATATGATAAATATAATAAATTTTATTTGAGATGTAAAATTATATTAAAATATATATATATATATATATATATATATATATGTTGACAAATGTTTTTGCTTATATGATATTTTTCAGTATGATATAAATTATTAATTCAAATGTAAATGTGTGTTAAAATTAAATTTGAAAAAAGTATATAATTAAAATGTTTATAAATTAAAAGCATACAAATAAATAAATATATATATATATTTATTTTGATATAATTTTTTAATTTAAATTAAATTTAAAATTTTTTTTTTTTTTTTTTTGGAAAATGAAAAATATTGTTCAGAAATACTTACAAAGGAGTAGCACAAAGTTATTTAACAGAACAAATTTATTAAATTTAAATAAGAAATGTAATTTTTCTGGATACAAAATTTACAATGATGGGTTAGTTCACTCAGAATTTTCTACCGAATTAAAAACTTTAAATGAAGTTATAAAAATGCCTATTTATAGAATATTGGATACAAATGGAAATTTATTAGACGGTCATGAAGCTCCATTTAAGGATGAAGAAGTATTAAAAATTTACAAGGATATGGTTGAATTTTCTATATGGGATGAAATATTTTATGGAATACAAAGACAAGGTAGAATATCATTTTATATAGTTAATGAAGGAGAAGAAGGTTTACAATTTGGTATGGGTAAAGCATTAAGTGTCGATGATCATTTATATTGTCAATATAGAGAAACAGGTGTTTTATTATCAAGAGGTTTTACTTACACTGATATATTAAATCAATTATTCGGTACCAAATATGATGAAGGTAAAGGTAGACAAATGTGTATATGCTATACTAAAAAAGATTTAAATATTCATACTATTACTACACCATTAGGATCTCAATTATCTCATGCTGCTGGTTGTGGATATGCATTAAAACTAAAAAATCAAAAAGCTGTTGCTGTTACTTATTGTGGTGATGGTTCTTCATCAGAAGGAGATTTTTATGCTGCTCTAAATTTTGCTTCGGTAAGACAATCACAAACCATGTTTGTATGCAAAAACAACTTGTATGCTATATCCACATCTATTAAAGATCAATACAGAGGTGATGGTATTGCACCAAGAGCATTAGCACTAGGAATAGAATCTATAAGAGTTGATGGAAATGATTTATTCGCGAGTTATCTAGCTACCAAAAAATTAAGAGAAATTTGTATTCAAGAATCCAAACCAGTTTTTATTGAATTCATGTCTTATAGATATGGTCATCATAGTACTTCTGATGATTCTAGTTTGTATAGACCAAAAGAAGAAAATGAAGCATGGAGACAAGAAGGGGTACACCCAATTAGTAGAATCTTTTTATATCTAAAGAATAAAAACTTATATAGTGAAAAAGAAGATCAAGAACACCGTAAAAGTGTCAAAGAAAAAGTATTAAAAGAATTAAAAAAATATGAAAGTGTTAAAAGATATAATATTGTCGGTGGATTGTTTGAAGATGTGTATCATGAAGAAGATTGGAACCTTAAAGAACAAAGAGAAAACTTTGAGCAATTTTTCAAAGAAAATAAACATAATTATGATACATCAAAATTTGAAGCATGACGTTATAAATCTGAATACATATGTGCAAATGAGCATAAGTAAATAAATTAAAATATATATATATATATATATATATATAAACATATTTATAAATTTATTTTTATAAGCGCATACAATAATAAAATGGGAATATTACGTGTTAATGGAAAACAAATTCTATAAACGATGATAAATTATCACCTGTCTTATTTTTTATTTGTTTTTTTTTTTTTTTTTTTTTTTAGCTAGTGCATATAAAGAAAAAATGATTTGTAGTGCTGTTCATTTTAACCTTTTTGCAAATTTACATTTGCTAGAAAATGATATTAATCATAAAAAAAAAGAAAAAGAAAAAAAAAGAGAGAGATAAATAAAAATTATATATGAAATACCAAAATGAACAAATATAATTGTTTTTATTCATTTTAATATGGTGTAAAATTATATAACCCCCTACATAAAGAGAGGATATTATTTTAGCTCATTATATATTTATAATGACACAATAATATTTTTTAATTATTTTATATATATATAGATATGGGTGGCATATATATATAAATTATTTTATGTATTAATTTTATTAAAAATAGTATTTAAAAAAATTTTTCTTTTTTAAAAAAATAAACAAAATAAGACAATTTTAAATAATAAAACAAATATATTTTTTTTTTTTATAAATGAATAAATAAATAAATAAATATAAATAAACATAAATATATATATATATATATATATATATATATATATATATATATAATGTATAAATAAATTTAATCACAAAAAAGAAACAATAAAAAAAAAAAAAAAAAAAAAAAAAATTTGTTAAATTTAAAAATGAAGATAAATTAAGGATAAAATTGGTATACGAGAAATAAAATGTGTAAATGTTTATATATATAATATTTCAAGTAAGGACGGATTTCTATTTTCCCAATTTTACCGTTTTAATTTTCTTAATTTAATTAATTTTTTTTTTTTTTTTTTTTTTATTTGAGTTTTTTTTGAAAACTCAAGTATTCACGTATTAGAATACTTTGAAATTCATTAACCTTTTCTAGAATCATATTTTTTACATTAGATTCTAATTCTATATATTGCTTATAATACATATTACATTTGGTATATAATTTTTCGTGTTTTAATCTTACTAGTAGCATAGTAAGTTTTTCAATTTCTTTCATAATTTCTAATGATATTTTTCTTAAAATATAATAAGATTTATTATAATATAATGGTACATTATATTTAATATAATCAAGAGCATAAATAAAATTTAATAAACATTCTGCATATGTATTTGTAACACAAGTAAAACGTATATTTTCTACATATTTAAAAGCTTTAAGATGTTTGCTTACATCATAAATATTTTTATAATTCTTTTTAGTAATTGTTAATCTTCGTGATATTTCTTTAAAGTATAATAAAAATCTTTTCAGGTTATTTAAATCTTCTACAGGAAAATGATCATCAACACTTAAAAGTACATCATGTGCTCTTAAAAATTTAGTAGTAGAATATCCTTCATCTTCTTCTTCTTCCAAATGTGTAAGTTCATTTTGATTATTCATTGTCCTATTGGATATTGGCCACATGACTAAATTTTTTATATTTATTGGATCATCATTATTTTTATTTAAATGACAAAAGAAATCAGAATTTCCTATAAATAAATCTTTATTTTTACTATCTATTAAATTTGTATTTTTTAAATCTGTTGAATTTTCATATTCATTGTTATTATCATTACTATGTTTATTATTTTTTTTTTTTCTTTTTTTTGGAGAAACGTTATTTGGTCTCACATTATCATTAATCATATTAGGCATCATACCATTTTTGTCATTTTTATCAATATTGTCAATATTATCTATATTATCATTATTGTCAATATTATCATTATTATCTATATTATCATTTTTATCATTATTACCTTTTATCTCATTATAACGTTTTAATAGTAGTTCCTCATTTATATCAATATCAGGAGGATTCATTAATTCTTCAGTTCGCTTAATTTCTATATCGGTCTCCCCTACTTCATTTAATATATCATTTTCCTTTATTTCTTGGTCTTTGTTTTTTTTAAAGGGAAAAACATATAATTTAATTTTATTTAATTTTCCACCTATATATTCAATAACTTTGTTTTTTGTATTTATTATTTCATTAGGTATATTACATATATAGTTTAACATTTTTTTAAATTCTTGACCTTCGTCTGCTGTATTTTCTACCTCTTCTGATATATCATGATGAAAATTTTCATCAAAATTAAAAACCTTAGATATACTCACATTTTCCAGATCATGAAGAAAATTCATATTAACTGGTATATTTTCATTATTGGGCTTTTTTGAGTTATCTATTATTAATTCATCGTTATCATTATCCGCTTCATTATCTTTTGTAATGATTTTATTATTATTTAAGTAATGTCCACATGCTAAATTATCATTTTTATATAATATTGTATTTACAAAAAAATATATTGATATATTATATATAATTTTTAATTTCATTATTATATATATAAATATATATATTTATATATATATATTATATCATATGTGTGTGTATATACACATACGGCTATAAGGGATCTACACCTTATTTTTTTTAATATATATATAAGTTACTAATAACTTATGTGTAAATATAGTATATATAATATAAATATTAATTTCAAAAAATTTTAATATATATATATATATATACTTATCATAAATCTAAATTTTTTTTTTCTTTTTTTTATTAATTATTAGATGAAACTATAATGAATCTAAAATATGTGGTGAAAAAAAAGGAAAAAAAAAAAAGGAGAAATTTTAAAAATGAACATGTTTTTCTTTTTTCTTTCATTTATAATTATAATATTAAAGAAGAGCTTACATTATGATATAAGTAAATGATAAAAAAAAAATTTATATATATTATCTTATAATCCAAATATATGAAAATTATTTATAATAGTAAATGTGATAATATTTATCATACTGCTTTTATTAAGATGTACATCTAATAAATTATATATTCCACATCAACACAGTATCATATTTTGTTTTGTTTTTTAATGTATTAGGAAGAATTTTCATACTATGTAGAAAATGTAAATATATAATTATATTGTATATAATAAAATTATATATGCATATTATATATATATATATATATATAATAATAATATTATTAATATTATCTTAGCATGCATTATACTTAATATTTATTTAATAAAAGAAACCAAAAAGAAAAAGAAGAAGAAAAATATATAATTAATATTATATATATAACATAATATGAAACCGTATTATAATAGTGTGGTGTTTTTAGAATTATGATAAATGAATTAGTGTATATTATATATTACCCTATTAATTATATGATTTTATCCTTATAAATATATATATATATTTATTAAATATCATATTATATATATTAATATATTATGGAACACAAGCTATAGAAGTGTATTTATTTAAGCTCATATAGAGTTATATATAAATAATATAATGTAGCACCTCTTTCTATTTTTTTGAGATTTATTTTTTCTAATAAGCACTTCTGGGGGATTTTTACTTGCATTATATTTTTTACCAAATCATATTGAACTAAAACCTAATATGTTATATTAATATATATGTAAAATATATATATACATATATATTTTTTTTTTATGTTAACGCATAAGTAATATTTATAATTATATTACCTTTTTTTATATATTATTATTTTATTCTTTTAGATTTTACACAAAAATTAAATAAAGATGTATATTTAGAAAATATATATAATATATATATATATATATATATATATATATATATATAATATATGAAAAATTGATATATTATATTTATATATATTATAGTAATTATAATATTAAACCCTGCATGCATATATATGGAAAAACTCATATTCTAATAGTATTTAAATATATATGTGCTTATAATATAATAATATTAACCTTTTAGTTAAAAATAAAATAAAAATATAAAATCGCCTTTATTTTACAAATTAATTATATTATATATATGTGTTTTATAAATGGCATCTATTTGATATAATAAATAAGTATATTTATATTGTTAATATATATGTAATTATGTAATCATATCTTTGAATTAATTCTAATAAGGTAGTTTTTTTTTTTTTTTTTTTTTTTTTTTTTTTTTTTTTTCAATTTAAACGCGTATTAGTAAAATTGACTTAATAATATATATATATATATATATATATTAAATATATACAATATAATATTCATAAGGTGTACTGTGTCATATATATGTGTGTATGTAATAAGAAATATAAAAAACATTTTATTTCATAAGAATGATATTATATATATGTATAAGTGGCACTCACGCATTATAACTAATTTAAATAAGTAATTATGAATTATTATTTTGTGTTCATAAGATAAATAATATAACGATTTCTATATAAAGTATTTGTCATTTAAAGAAAAAAAATTTGTAAATTTTATATACTGTTTTATTATACATATAGATCTGTAGATGTATACTTAACATTTTTACATAAAGTATATATGATATGTCTATATAATGATTATTCATAAATAAAATGAAAAAAAAATATTATTTAACTTTCATATTTCTATTTTTTCTCATTCATATGAAACAATTAATATTATAATATAATGATGACACTTATATATAATTTTTTTCTTATAAATATAAAATGTTCATGTTAAAGATAACAAAAAATTACAAGGACAAAAGAAATGAATAAAAATAGACAATACAAAACTAAAAAAAATTAAAAAAATAAAAATAAAAAAAAAATAAAACTCCTTCCTTTTCTCCCTCTTTAATAAAAATTATACGTTTAAAAAAACAAAAGGAAATATAGAACTATAAATAATTACTAAAAGGCACACATACATAGATACATACATATATATATATGTGCAAACAATTTATTAGAACTATTAATTTTATATAAGCATTATAATACAAAAAAAAAAAAAATATTATTATATGAAGCAATAAATTATAGACACTAAAATCACAAAAATATCACAATTTCATTTTATTTTAATTCATTTTATCTTCCAAGAATTTGTATTTTTATGCCTTTTCGTCTTCATTTATACTATTACTTGAATATGAATCACCTGATCCTTTATTACCTAACATACCAAAAGGTAAAATCGATTGAACATAATTATAATATGAATAATCTTCTTTTTTTTTTGTGTCTGATAAATAACCATTTGAAATATTATCATTTGATAAGGAATCATCCTTGTCATTATTACCACCTATCTTTTTTGTGTTCATATCCTTTCTAGATTTAAAGCTTGATAATCTTATAATTTCAACAGAATTAGATGAGTTTTCTTCTCTCATTTTACTTTTTTTTGAAAATATAGATGTACTTTTTTTGTCTTCTATAAAATTTTTTGATATTCCACCTTTTGTATTCTTCTTATTATTTTCATAATCAGAATTATTACTATGAAAACTCGAAATTTCCCTATTATCTACTTTATTATTAGATAATTTTATTACTACTTTATCATCATCATCATCATCACACTCATTATCAGAACTTTTATGCTTATCATTTATATTCATGTCTCTATTTATATTATCAAATGATGAATTTGATGAGATTTTGGAACTTTTATTTTTTGCCGTTTCTTCATTTATCTCTTTTATATTCTCTTTTTTTTTCTTATCTTTTTTATCCATTATATTATCTGAATCATCCTTCTGTTCCTTAAAAAACTGTACTTTCCCCTTATTTTCTTCACATTTATCTTTTTTACTATTTTTATTTTCCTTTACACTATATTCAGAATTTTCATCTTCACTTGAATTACTCTCAGATAATTTGTCAACTTTTTTAAAACCATCATTATTAGATGTGCTGTAACCAAATCTAGGGGATAATATATTTGCACTATTATATTTATTTTGGTCATATTGATTCATATCATTTGAATAATTATTATTAGTAATATTATCATTTTCTGGAAAGTTTTTTCTATCTTTCTTTTCATCTTTATCTTGAAGATTATTACTATTCGAGTGTTTATAATTATTTTGTGAAATGGTATTATCTTCTTTTTTGGAATTAATTCTTGTATTGTTACCATTATTATTATAGTCATCATCACCGTCATCATCATCTTCATCATCATCGTCATCTTCATCATCATCTTCTTCATCATCATCATCGTCATCTTCATCCTCATCTTCTTCATCATCTTCTTCATCATCTTCATCATCCTTTTCATTTACCTTTTTCACTTCAACTTCCTTTCCATTATCTTTCATTACAGATTGATCATTTTGAGTCTTATCCAACTCCGCGCTACCCTTTTTCTTCTTTAATTTATTTATGTAAGAATACAGATTATCAACCTGTTCACTTGTATTTATATTACTAACGTCATCTTTCTTACCAGCATAATTATTCAATACAAAACTTTTGGAGTATATTTTATCTGAATCATTAATATACATTTTTTCATTATTTTTTTCATTCCCCTCTTCTATATCGGATTCATCACTAAAACTATATAATATTATATCATTTGTATAAATTCCTTCTAAACTTTTATTATCTTTTTTCTTAGAAGCTGTAAAACTAAATCTTCCTAAATTCTTAAAAAACTTATTTATTTTATTATCTTTATCAGTTTTTTTAAAGAAACTTAGATTGGAATACTTTTCGTATTTATTTCCCTCCTGCTTACTATGATATGATATATCTGACTTTGATAAAGAATTTTCCTTTTTCCTACTGGTATTTTTTATTGATCCTTCATCAATGTTATCATCTATCATTTTTTCTTTGCTTAATTTCCTTCTTATATTTACAACATGGTCTTCAAATTTGTGTTTCTTCAGTTCGTCCTCTATAATACTTTGTGATTTCTGACTACGATGGCTAGAACTTTGTTTATTATAATAATGTTTATTATTTTCCTTATTCTCAGTCTTGTCATTTGTAATATTACTTTTACTACTATTTTTTGGATCATTCTTAATTGTATTCTTTTGATCACTTTTATCATTAATTTTAGAATCACTTTTATTATTACTTTTAAGATCATTCTTATTATTACTTTCTGTATTACTTTTATAATCACCATTATGTTCATTTTTATCATTACCCTTATTGTCACCTTTGTCATGAATATTCGGCATGTCCTTACTCTGCTTATATTCTCTTTTATCATTTTCCTCATAAGAACTATTACTACTATTTAAAAATGAATATGATTCATTCATATCATTAACGTGTTCACTAGTTTTATTATTCTTTTCTTTTATTCTATTCTTATCATCTGTCTTAATTGGTTTATTCTTTACACCTTTGATTAAATCCTTGTTATGTGCATAATTCTTGTGTTCTTTTTGTTCCATTATTTGATTTATTTTATTTATATCATTTAAGTATATGTTATGATTAATAGATGATTTACTATGACTATCATATATTTCTTCATTATTTATATCATCTAATGAAATATGTTTATCTGCCATATTTTCTATATGTAAATGTTCACCTACTTCTTTTTCTATAATTATGCTTTCATTATCATATATATATCCTTCTACTGATAATGATTTATTATTTAACAATATAACACTACTTTTATTATTATCATCTTCTATATTATTATCTATATCTAAATTATGAATATTTTCCTTTTTGTCTATAGTACTATTATTAGGATTATCACTTGAAGGTTGTCTTTTAAAATATGATAAAAAGGATTCGGAAGGAAAGACGTCTGATTTTTTAGGTTTTTCTTCTTTATCTTTTTTCTTCCTTTTCAAATTAAATAGTCTACGAAACGTACTTAAATTACTTTTGGTACGTTTTGTTTTCTCTATATTTTCATCATCGTTATTATCACCATCATCTTCCTCATATTCTTCTCCTTCTGCTTCATCTATTTTTGAAAAATCAAATGAAATATCTTCTTCATTATTAATATCTCTTGTCTTTATTTTTAGGCTTGATAAAGAAAAATCCGAAATTCTTTTATTACATTCACTTCTAAATAAAGAGAAGCTATCATTAAACGAATTTTTCTTTGAATTGAACATACCACCAGAATCTTGTAGACTGATATCAAAATGTGATCTATTTTTTTTAATTGAAAAATTACCTATATGTGTCATATTATTCAATTGACCATTACTATATTTATATTTTTGTTTTTTCATTTGTTCTTTTTTTTGTTCTTTCATTTGTTCTTTTTTGTGTTCTTCTTTTTGTTCTTTCTTTTGTTCGTTTTTTTGTTCTTGTTGTTTTGGTTCTTTCTTTTGTTCTTTTTTTTGTTCTTGTTCTTTTTGTTCTTTTTGGTCTTTTTTTTGCTTATCAAAAGTTTGATCTTTTTTTGTAGTATCTTCATCTATACGATTATTATCCCCAAGGTTATTCTTTTTATTTGTATTTTCTATAAGATTAGCAGGTGTTTCTTTTTTGTTATTATTCATGTCCGCTTTATTATTTATGGCTTCTATTTTATTAATCACTGCATTTGCTCTATTATTTGTTATATCCATAATATTATATATATTATCATTTTTATATTGTACTGAAGTAGTATGATCCTTCATAATACTATTATATTTTTTTCCTTTTTGTATTTGAGTATTATTCTTATTATTAATACTTTTCTGTGATTTTTTATTAAAACTATAAATTAATGATTGTACATATCCTTTTTTCTTTTGACTAATTTTATTACTTTCATCATTTACTTTGTTCTTTTTATCTTTATTATTATAATTATATATATAATCACCTCCAGCATATAATTGTTCATTATATTCACTATATTTATTAATGAAATCAACTTTTTTACTATATACTTCAATATTTAAAAACTTCGCATACAAATCTTGATAACACATAGAATTCCTCTCAAAATCAAGAACAACATCATAGATATCTTGATTAATATAATAATTTGAGAAACGTTTTAATATTTTCCTTTCCATATTACATAACTTTAAATTCATTAATCCTTTCATACGACCACACCATAATTCTTTTATTTTATTATTTATACATTTTTCTAAATATTTAGTCTTTTCTTCCTTTAATTTTTCTAATTCGATATTACTATTTATAAATTCTTTTTGAAGTTTTAAATCAATCCATTGCCATTTAGAACTGTCTTTAATCCATTTCTCAAATAATTTAAAACTTCCCCATTTATCATTTAATAAATTCTCTAATTTCTTTATATCTTCTTTGCTTGAAATAATTTCAAAACCACTATATTTGTTTTTATCATCTTTATTCCTTATATTAACTTCATTTTTTAAAAATGTTACTGAAGTAACATTGGACGGTTTTGTATATCTTTCACTATATACATTATCATTCATATTATGATACATATGTAATGAATTATTATGACTTTCTCCCAATTTATAATTTTTATAATTAGAATAATCATTGCTGTATTCATCTTTATAATTTATTATATGAGACATTTTATTAAAACTTCCATCCAACATATCCTTATCAATATAACTATTTTTCATTTGATTTCTCATATAATTATTGTTTACATAATTTTGTCCATAATTATTTCTTTGCATATCATGAATTTTATAATCATAATTATATACAAAATTTTGATCATGCATCATATTATGGTTATTATACATAATATGATCCCTATTAAATAGTTCATTCGGATATGGAACATAAATTGAGTCATGTTGATAATTACTATAAACATCATTATTTGGATATACATTCTTATTATACATATCACTATCTTGATAGTCCACATATTCAAATATATTATTATTGTCAATATTATTTATATTATTTATATCATTTATATTATTTATATTATTTATATTATTTATATGATTTATATGATTTATATCATTTATATTATTTATATCATTTATATCATTTATATTATTTATATCATTTATATCATTTATATCATCTGTATCGTTTGTATGATTTATATCATTATCTGGTGCACTGTGAAATAAGAAAACATCATTTACCTTGCCTTTTTTTTTATTACTACTTTTTCTTCTTAAAAAACTCTTACTCATACTGCTTGAAGGATTCGTACATGTCATACCAATCCATGGAATATTTATATTGCAATAATAGTTTTTCAAATCATCCAAATATTGTTCCCTTTTCATTTTCATATTAGAAACAGTATGTCGAGGATTATTAGCATTTTTTTTTATGAATTTAACATTTAAAGGAATATTATTACTAATATTAGATTTTTTCTCATAATTCTTATTTATATAATAATGGCTATTTCGATCACCATATATAACATCATCTGTCTTCTGTCGATTCTGGAACATATTATAAGGAGCTAAATAATTTTGTGATACTACTGAACGAATGGATTTATTCACATGCGTAGGTATGTACGTTTCATTTATATTTTTTGAAGATGTTACAAAATGAGCATGTTTATCTGATATATTATTATTACTACCATATGTTGACGATTTTATATTTTTCATATTACCATAAATATTATTAACATTATTATTAAATTTATTATTATTATTATGAGAATCATCATTATCACCATCGGCACAATAATTTTTAAACATTACTGTTTTATTTTTTATATACTTTTTCCTTTCCATATGTATATTGTCATAGAGAGAAAAAAATAAATTTAAATCACTACTGTAATCTGGACATATCATTTGTTGTTTTCTTTCATATTCACCAATATTTTTCTCATATATAACTTCTTCATCATCTTTAATATCATTTAAATTATCATTTTCTTTTGTACCTTTTTTCCTATTAATTTTATCACCCATATCATATATTTGATAAGGATCTGGAATAGTACATACATCATTAATTGACTTAAAAATTATATTCATAACATTCCTTTTTATATTATGAATATCATCATTTAATTTTTTTACTTCATTATAATAACATTGTATTTCATCTTCAATACAGTATTTTAATTGTTTATATAAAAAAGATAACATAGATTTGGCAACTGATAATTCTCCATTTTTGTCTACAATTTTCCTCATTTCTTGAGCTTTATTATTTACAATTTTTTTTACTAAGCCATTAAATTTTTTTGTATCATATACACACAAAATTAATTCTTTTAATTTTGTATTAATATATTTAAATTTTAATAGATCAAATGTAATATGATTTAATATAACTTTATTCACATCATCTTTTACTGTACTATCTTCAAGCATTTCATATTTTGTTCGCACTTTATTTTTTCGAATATCTTCTATTATTATATTAACAATTTCATTTTGAAATAATAAAATATATTTTAAATCATCATACATTCTTTTTATATTTCCTTTATTTTTTATTCTTTCAATATCAATCTTTATCTTTTCAATTTCTTTTTTTAAATCATCATCAGGATCAAAATTAAAATTATTTTCATTCATATTCCCACTCTTTTTATTTTTATCTTTTGTTGACATTGTAAATTTTGGTGACGTTATTTTTTTCTTTAAATTTTTAAACCTTTTTGATTTCATTTTCTTATCCTTTGAATCATTTGATTGTTTTTCTTTATATATGCTATTATTTGTTTCATCCATATTATTAATCTCATTTGAATCATTATTTTTGATTTTTACATTTTCCAATGAATTTGTACCATAAGATGAAAGTTTTATCTTTTTTTTTTTTCTTTTCATATTATCTTTTATTTGTTCTTTATTCATACTCTCTTTATTTTGAACTATATCTTTAGAATCATCTATATTTTTTTGTTTGTCATTTGAAGAATAATTTTCTTCATTATCATTATTTTCTTTCTTCAACTCATTGAATGAAAGATAATATTTATCTGGGTCTACATTATCAGGATTAGTTAATAAACAATTAGAATCATATATATTATTTATATTACGTTCTTTTATTTTCTTAGTTTTTTTTTTTTTTTTTTTTTTCTTCTTTTGAAATATCTTCATAAAACTGTTCTTAATAGAACCACTCTTTTCTTCGTCTTCTTCACCGTTCTCTTCTTTTTCTTTCTCATCTGTATTTTTCATCTTTATTTTATTTTCTTCTTTTTTCTCCTTTTCATCACCAAAGGATTTATCCCTTAAGCCTTCAATGTGCATGATCATATTCAAACTATTCATTTCATGAATTTCTTTCTCAAATACTTTTTCGGTACTACAAGAAGGGAAAAAATAAAATAAATAAAATAAAATATATGGGTAATTATATATATATATATATATATATTGGTATGGTAATTATAGGGAAAAATATAACTACATAAGTGTGTCCACAAAAAACAAAAAAAAAAAAAAAAAAAAAAAAAAAACACATACGTACATGTATTATATATATATATATATATATATATATATATATATATATTATATGAATATTTTTTAATATAGATAAAGAGAAGAATTAATTCGTATATATTCATATATAAGGAATATACAAAAAAACCTAATATTATCATTATCTATATTATATAATTTAATATATCATTATACAAAAACATACTTCAATAAAATATGTTACAATAAAAACGTCATAAAATTATTAAATTCTTTTCATTTTAATATATAACAATCTTGATGAAAAAAAAAAACAAAATAAATAATAAAAAAAAATAAAATAATAATATATCCATTATTCATAAAAGACAATGATAATTAAGTTCATGAAATTCAATGTATTTGAATGAAATATATATAGACATATAAATAAAAATATGTACATATATACAAAAATAAAACATATATATACATATTTTAAATATATATATATACATACATACATACAATAATATAATAATAATTATTATTTTATATATATATATATATATATACTTACATATCACTTGCGACAGAGCCTTCTGCACTTTTCTTCGACTCGTTTAATGCTAATAAAAAACTCATGGTTATTTATCTTTATTATAAAGAATAAATAAAAAAGAATAATGACGAAAAAATATTTGATTATTTTGGTATTATATAAATATATAATACACTTATCACTTTATAATCTTACAATTATGTATGTACCGTTTTATATAAAATGAAGAATGCTTAATTACAATAATATGAAGAAAAAAAAAAAAACAAACAAATAAACAAAATTATTATTTATCAACCATCTTTAAAAACAAAATATTAACTAAAAAAATTATATAACATGATAATACAATTAATCATGTTGTTTTCTTTATTATATATCATACAAACAAATTTAAAATTTTTTCTAAAGTTAGTTTATTTCACGAAAATATTTTAATTCCATAAGTAAACACACAAATGCCAAAATTTTATGAAAAAGGAGAAAAATAATTAATATGCAATAACCAAATATAAAGAAAAAATATATATAATATAAAAATAAATAATATAAATAAAATAAAATAAATATTAGATATATATATGTAAATGTAAAAAAAAAAAAAAAAAAAAAAAAAAAAAAAAATTATATTGATAATAAATATTATGTATATTAAAAAGAAGTCTATTTCTTTGTTTTTTATTGTTTCATTACAAAAATAAAAAATATAAATATATGAATAAAATAAGTAAAAAATATTATACACATATATATATATTATATATATATATATATATATGTAATAATTAATTATAATTATTATTTTATTTTTTTAATATTTATTATATAATAAATATATATATATATTTATTTATTTATATTTTACACCTTTTTTATATTATATCATAGTTTTTCTAATTAGACTATTATAATATTTAACACACCATGTAAATTTTATACGTTTTAGAAATAATTCAGGGGAAAACATAAAATTTTAATTTTTTATTAAATAAATATATAAAAGGTTTAAATTTATCATATTATGTTTTATTTATTTTACTTTATTTCTCATTTTTTATTTCTTCATAATCTATAAATATTATTCTTGTAGAAAATTATGGAACTTTATTCCTAAGAGTACAATATATACATATATATTTATTTATTTATTTATTTTTATATTTTCGTAATATTATATTTTCACATCCTTTATATAGAAAATAACATCATATTTATACCATATAAGAAACATATATTTTTACAATTTCTTGTCATCCTTCTTTAGTAATTTATTCAAAGATATATTAAAGGTGGAAACAATTACACACAAAAAAAAAAAAAATGTACATCATATATATACATTTATGCAAATTTCCCTTTTTTTAATGGTACACATAAATTATCATTTATCTAATACCAG